>NC_141022.1:23910000-24027500 GCF_052040795.2 Danio rerio
ACACACAAACACAAAGATTTTAATCAACTGTTATCAACAGTTTTATTTATTAATGTTGACTTTGAGTGAGATTTACTAATGTGAGAGTGAGGCCTGTTGTTAGAGTTCTGTTGTGTGTCTTCACATCTTTAACCTGCTAATGCTCCATTCAACACTTTCTGTGACTTGCAGACAAGGGATATCTGGAACAACATAGTAAGTGGCGTGATGTGCATACCTTACACGCAGGATTATTGATGTGTATATACACACACTAGTTAGCGATGTGCGCTAATTTGTATTTCTTTTTTTAGTTAGTGTAAGTTCAGGGCGGGGCGTGGCAGTGGCGCAGTAGGTAGTGCTGTCGCCTTACAGCAAAAAGGTCGCTGGGTCGCTGGTTCGAACCTCGGCTCAGTTGGCGTTTCTGTGTGAAGTTTGCATGTTCTCCCTGCCTTCACGCGGGTTTCCGCCGGTTGCTTCGGTTTCCCCCACAGTCCAAAGACATGCGGTACAGGTGAATTGGGTAGGCTAAATTGTCCGTAGTGTATGAGTGTGTGTGTGTGTGTGGATGATTCCCAGAGATGGGTTGCGGCTGGAAAGGCATCCGCTGCGTAAAAACTTGCTGGATAAGTTGGCGGTTCATTCCGCTGTGGCGACCCCGGATTAATAAAGGGACTAAGCCGACAAGAAAATGAATGAATGAAAGTTCAGAGCGCTTTTACGCTTAAGACTTTTTTCTTTTTCTTATTTAGAGGATTGGGGAGGAGATTAAGGGAATATTTTTGTTATATCTATTTATTTGATTTGCTAGCACAAACTTCAGTTTCCTCTCCTGTTAGTCTTGATTTTTTTCAACTTTATCCTTTTGTTTGTAAATGTTGTAAATACAGTGAAAGCAATAAATCTTTTGCGGTGCTAATTCATTATTTTGTTTTCTCTTGCCATCTTCATCATTAGTTTACTCTTTGGTCATCTCTATGTAACTCCTTTTCATTCTCTAGACATATTTCCATCAAAGATTGTAACGCATATAATGCCATATATCAAATGTTTATATGGGCTATGTTGTATTTTCACTTTACATATTATACTACAGTGTGACTGTACAGTACATCACTGTATTGTGTCAACATCCCAATGAACTGTTTACACATAGCACAAAGTGTATTTGTCCATGAATTTTGAAGAACATAAAACATTCAATATGAAGACCAGGAACACCATTTAAACTGTAGTAACCACTGCTAACCTGGGACCAGGATGTTGTGAACCACTTGGAGCAGGGTCTCTCAAAGCAGGCCGCAGTATCTGCAGGTCTGAGGGCTCTGTCACACATCCGCTCAGGAAACTCTTTAAACACACCAGCCTCCAGCCCTGCACACACCACCTGACGCGTCTTCACCCCACGGCCACACGTGGAGTTACACTGCTCAACACAAAATACTACGGTTATTAGCTATTACTCGTTACATACGTATTCACTCAAATTAAAATGATCAATACAAACTTCAGAAAGTTAAAAAAAGGAAGATCTCTGAACTTTATTAATCAACTAGGACTTTTCTATGGCCAACAATCTTTATTATAAACAAAATCTACTACCTGACAAATAAAAAAAACATAAAAAATGCAAGCAAGTCACTAAATGTTAGCCAAAATCAAAATACCAGTTTAACCAAAGGAAACTACAATTTATTGGCTTAAAGATATCAGCCTAAGTTTGTTATTGGACAGGTAACAGAAGCATTTTGAAAATATAATTTATCGTCCAATAACGCCGTCGATATACTGTGCATCCCAGATATTCATAAATGTTTTATTTGATATTCTATTTCTGATATTCTTATATTTATTAATTACATTTACAAAACAGCCAATTACATAACAAATACTAGTAAAGACATGACATGGAGGCAGTGCAATAAGAAAAAAAATATCAGGAATGTTTCAGTAAGTTTAGGTTAAGTAGTTCTGTTTATTTAGGTTATTTTTAAGTGTTATGTCATAGATGAAATGCTGAAAAATATTTTTAGCAGAATGGAAAACATGTTCTACCACTTGTTTCTTGTCCAAATATCTAAAAATTCTTAAATGAAGCATTTTCTAGACAAGCAAATGACCCTTCGCTAAGCCCTGCCCTGCTTAGTAACTGTTGCTATGCCTGTCAAGCTTTCCTGCCTGGCACGTCTATTACTATATGCATATATTTAGTCATTTTTGGCAAACAGGTGAGATATCCGAGAAAGCCAGACAAAAAAGGACTGCAGTATGCATTACAGGGGTATATTCACCACATAATAGGCAACCAAATAATTCAATCAAAATTGAAGCTAGGTTAGTCTAGCCGCCTCATATGCTGACCATTCAACAGCTTAGTTTATGCACAGCAGGAAAGGTGAAATTTCAAAATAATCTAATAATTACTAATTAAACCATGATTTCTCTTTTTTAGCCAAAAAGCCTGATAGACTAATTGTTGTGCAATGAAATATAGTGTTACTAACTGACGTGGAAATGCATGGACAGTGCTTATACATAATTCATTCATAGAAAGAGCAGCCAGAAAGAGGAAATTAATGGATTCGTACTGAATATTAACATCATTGACCCATAACAATGTACAGTAGCTATAACTGTTAGTATGTTTGTGTGCTCTTTATACAGTTTCTATTCTAATTAGCAGTTAAGTGGAAGAAGTAAATAAATAAATTGAAATGCAAATCAAAGTATAAATAGCAGAAGTGGACTAATAGATTTTCCCTAACAGCAAATATTAATCCGACACCAAATATAAAAGCAGACACTAACCTGCTATAACATCGTCACCAATTACTAAATCTTCGAAAAGACAGTCAAAAACATTGGTGAATTATAGCTCTGACATGGGCACGAGGGTTATAAATGACTAAAAAAACAGCTGCAGGTGAAGTATATTGATCGAAAGGGCTTAGATTGTGATCACATCTCGGTTTTGTTCGGTTGAAACGTAGTCCAAATCTTCGTAGCTTGAAACAGATGGAAATATGACTGCTATTAGTATGACTACTATGACGAAAGTTTAAACGAAGCAGTGCTCATAATATCGAGCGAAAAAAAAAGAAAACAACAGCTCTAAAACATAACCTGCTTTGTATTTTTGTAGGAAACACACTTTTTAGGGGAACGTGAGAGGCTTGTGAGTTGTTGCCATCGATCTATCACTCAATGTGTCAGTAATATTGAAAACAAAACCAACTTAGCTCTTTTAGCGCCCCTCACAGAGCCTGATCCATGCTGGCATTTCTTCCCTTGGGTTTTAGGTTTTGAAAAGGTAAAAAATTCCACCACTCTGTCCAAACTTTAAAGATACTGGCTATCAGTTTAGCACAATCCATATGAACAATGTTTTGGCTTGTTTCCCTCACTCGAAAGCTTGACAAAGCCCCTGCGCGTAGCTACGATTGTTAAGCTACGATTGGTGGGTGTCGGTTTGAGGGTGTGGCTTAGCGAAGGGTCAACTGTATAATTTAAAACATAATTTCTTGTTTTAAGAAATTATGTCAAAATTAAGTGAACTTTTCCATAAAACAAGCTAAATAATCTGTCAGTAGGTTAAGCAAAGTAAACTTGTTTTTCGTTTTGACATAATATTATTTTGCTTACCCCATTGGCAGATTAATTTGCTTATTTTAAGGAAAAACTTCTTAAAATTTCTAACTTCTTAAAACAAGACTATATTTTTTGCTTCTCTAGAAAAAGCTTCTAGTTCATGTTTTTTTTTAGATATTTGGACTAGAAACTAGACAAATAATCTAACTAAGAAAAGCCTTTTTTAGAGTGTTGTTCATAAATTGCAGCTTATAGTAAATGAGCATCTCACCTGTTCCCACTCCTGCTCCACCCAGTGAGCGGGGCAGTTTTTGTCGCCGCATGGATGTACTGCCAGTGGCTTCAGCTCTGGATCACATTGACCATCGGAAATCACCTTCCCATTGCTGTTCTTACACACCACGTACCGTTTCATCCTGCCCTCCCCACATGGCCCTGAGCACTTAGAGAAGGACAAAAAACACACACATGATGTCATGTTTAATGTACAAATGAAACTGACAAGCTTCTATGTGATATTTGGCAGGATGTTTTCTGAAACGCACCGGGCCCCAGTCAGAGACGGTCCACCTACGGTCACAGGGCGGCCCCTCACACTCTCTCTGGCTGACTGGTTTGGTGGACTCATTACAAAGTCTGGCCTCCATTGAACAGCGAACATCACGACTCCTCACCCCTCGGCCACCACACCGCGCTGAACACTGTAAGAAATAAAATATTACTCACTTTTAGCTTTGTAAGCTACATAACCTGTAAAACAATGTGCAATGACTGACTGTGCACTTTAAATAGGCTGGACAAAGATTTAGGAACATTTGTTATTAGTGACACCGGTGGTCATTAAGTGAACTACAGTACAAACATTATAAGAGAGAGTGAATGTACTGTAATTCAGTGCACAGATATTCTCAAGGCAAAGCTCCTTTTTATTCTTTGACTAGAAGTAAACTGAAGCTGGAAATTTGGGTGAAGTTACTTTTTTAAAATAATGTATTACTAACCCAAGCATATCTTAATCTAAAAAAAAAAAAAACTCAAAAATAACAACACACTATCACAAAAAGAATATAATAGTTACTTACCTTTACCTAATACTTGGAGTGAGGTATTGATAACAAACAAATTCTTAATAAATATTAACAAAACCCAAACAAAAATCACATACTTTAGTTTTTTTCTCTGACAAAAACATACTTTGTATTAAAAAAAAATCTGTTTACAGACCTATAAATCTGTTTACAGTTATGTAGACAACCAAAGAAGATGTTTTGCTTTTTTATTAATTATTTTTTAAACAATGAATGCTTAAAAATTATTACATATGCTCCCTTTAAAACTCAATTTAAAATAGAATTGTATTTGCCGATAACATTAACAAAATAACACACAACCTTATTGCTCAATTTCATTTAAACTTCATGTCTCTTTTTTGTAAAAAAAAAACTTTTGAGTGCACATTGTAATAATTTCAAATAAGGTTTTATGTTTAAGTACTTAAAAAAGATAGGTTATATACATAGAAAGATATATATGTTGTTGTTTTTTTTTAATCAAGTATCATACTTTGTAGAAACAAACGTGTAATAGCTAGTATTTAATTCACATAAACATTTTAAATGACGCCCTATGACTATGAAAGCTTCTCACACTGACCTCAGACCAGTCTGAGATCTCCCACTGTGGGCCGCAGCTCTTGCTCTTGCAGGCTTTCCTCGTCATGGGTTTCTGCAGCTCCACGGCCTGACAGAGCTCATCATACACAGAGCTGTCGAACCCTGGTGCCATCATCTTCCAGCAGCGCACCGTGCGGAACTGAAAGCCCTCTCCACATGTTCGAGAACACTCACTCCAGCGACTCGTCTCCCACCTGCCTCACAACACAACAATTCAAAGATGAAGCCACTTTTTTTCCAAAACAAATTAAAATGACACAGGAGTTGACAAAATTGTCATTCCAGAGACTAGTGTCCTGGTATAGACACAAATCTGCCTGCCTTGTCGGCCTGTTGATTGCAAGAGCGCAGTCTTCTCAGGCTTAGGTTTGTTGAAAAACGTCCATTGAGAACTTTCACATCTATGATGAAGGAAGCTGAAAGACCCCAGCTCTCAGCTGCCAATTGACATCACATTTACCCCATTTTCCTCACTGCATGATTTGGCTCCCTAGTTTTTCAGGACTGTTCAAGGAATGCCTCTAATGGAGGGCCGAAGACTTGCAAAATAGGTTCATTCTGAAAATGTAGCCCTATATACGTTTCTGGAGATGGTGAATTACGTAGCCAGAAGTACGTATGTGTGCATTTCGTGGTTAAACTGAACAATACGGGGCAGCATGACATCGTTCCTTTTCGTGCTTATCAGCTGACCACTTCCATGTAGACAGCTTTCCCGCTGTTACCAATTTTTCCAGTTAGATCCCCATGTACATCGGTGGACTTGAGACGCAGAGAGGAGCTGATGAAGAACAGGTCCAGAAAGCAAGTAAGACAAGAACAGAAGCCAAAACATAATATAAACAAGTAAATAACAGGGTAAAAATGCGGTAAAATCTGAAAATGTGGTAAGAACCAGACAAGGGCTTTTCTTTTTGTGGATTACTTTTTAAAACTGTCGAGTGGGTTTAGGGAAGTGCGTGTTTGGGTCAGTCGGTGCTTTTGAAAACACTATTAGTTGGATTTAGGGAAGGAGAAGGATGGGTCAGTCGAACGATCAGTCAGTCAGTCAGTCGACAGCAGCCTCTGGTGGATTTACGCAAGAAGAGCAGGTGCAAATGGCACTCACGAGAGGAATTTGAGATTTCAAAAACCGTGCACAATGGCCTCTGGTGGATTCGCGAAAAACAAAAACTTCAAAAAAACGTAGCTCCTGGGAATATTTGGCACTCTCCAGAAATGTACATAAAGGTACATTTTCAGAATGAGCCTGGGTTGAAGAATTCCCTGACACATCAGGAGCAGCAACTAATGCCACACAATCCTTGTTTAAAACATAAAATTTTCACAAACAAACTTGACATCTTGCTTTAAAAATTAAAAAAATGTTATATAAATATAAAAATCTCCCATCTGCAACCTGAGAGCAGATCCCCCCTCTGTGTACCGATGGCAAATGACTTAGCACCGCATGTCTGAGGTATT
This sequence comes from Danio rerio, assembly GCF_052040795.2. NCBI lineage: Eukaryota > Metazoa > Chordata > Actinopteri > Cypriniformes > Danionidae > Danio > Danio rerio. The sequence continues at coordinate 23,916,705 of NC_141022.1, forward strand.
TCCCTTGTACAGTCAAACCGTTCTGCTTCTTCTTCATTTTAAATTTAACAGTTTAATTTGACTGTTTATTCCCTTTTTGATTGCATTCACCGATATTTTAATGAATGTTTTAGAACTTTTCTGAATTTAATACATCTGAAAGATTACTGTAAATTGGCGACGCAGTGGTGCAGTAGGTAGTGCTGTCGCCTCACAGCAAAAAGGTCGCTGAGTCGCTGGTTTGAGCCTCGGCTCAGATAGCGTTTCTGTGTGCAGTTTGCATGTTCTCCCTGCGTTCGCGTGGGTTTTCGCCCAGTCCTCCGGTTTCCCCCACAGTCCAAAGACATGCGGTACAGGTGAATTGGGTAGGCTAAATTGTCCGTAGAGTATGAGTGTGTGTGTGTGTGTGTGTGTGTGTGTGTGTGTGTGTGTGTGTGTGTGTATGTTTCCCAGAGATGGGTTGCAGCTGGAAGGGCATCCGCTGTGTAAAAACCGCTGTGGCGACCCCGGATTAATAAAGGGACTAAGCCGACAAGAAAATCAATGAATGAATGGACATCTATACTGATATACTGTAATCAAACAACAATAAATTTAGTTAAATTGACATCGATACCTAAAGTGTAGTGCAAATAAAAATACCTCTTTATTAACCGTACTCTGTTAAACAAACAGAAAAGGCTGGACGTAATGACGTCAGTAATATGCATGTTGATGTAATCTACCGACATTTAGCGACTTTTTGGGCAGAGCTTAGCGCCTTTTCGTTGAAAATAGTTGGCAACACTGAGCAGCCCAGGTATAAGAGACAAACATTTTGCTTTCCTGAACATTGGCAGATCCTAAAGTATTGCAAATGCTAAGGGCAAGGTCCCAACGACTGCACCGTTGTCTCCATGAATGTCTGGGTGATACTTTCAAGCCATTCAGGGTATGTGAAACCTCAGGATCTATTCAACACCATGAACAAGACTTTTAACTATACCTGTTTCCAGTTCTCCACCTCCATCTTAACTCATTCCCTCCTTAAACATATTTTATAAACGGCGGAACTCTGCTCAAATTAGACTCTAGAAGACTCTTGTAGACTTCTTAAAGATGAAAACCAACACGTTCTCAAAGAATTATACTAAAAACAAGGCTTCTGGTTTAGGTTCTGAAATGTCCTAACCAAGCAACCTGGCATGTCCACTGGCACCCGGATCAATGTGTCCACCACTCACAGCACCTCTGATAATTAATCACTGGGTCATTAGACCCCAGGTCCTTTAACAAACTGTTCAATTAAATCAACAAGAGGGAACTTGTTGAAAATCTTGCTGCCAAACCAGAAGTCTTGGATGTGCTGGATGTCCACACATGTAATGCTTGTTTGAATATGTTGCATCCTCCTTTTGCTGCTGCCCCAGCCAGTATAGCAAAAGTAGCTCCAACCTAAAGCACAATAGCAAGGCCACAGCTTTTCACTCATGGCACATTGGCAAGATTGGTAAACCTTTATATTTTCAGCGTTGAGACCCTCTTTTAAAGTATGACATAATTGATAACACTGGAATGGGTATTTTGACCCTTTGCTTGAGAAAGCACAGCTTTATGTAATGGCTCAAGAGGTAATGGATGTGAGGCCTGGGAAGCCTTCAGTTCGGAACTTGAAAGATTATCTAGGTTCATCCTTGAATGTTTTCTGCTCCATCCATGTTGTCTCTAATGCTACTATAGGCAGCCCATCAGTGTGTAATTGAACTTGCTTTGCCACCAACTCCACCAAATCCACTGTCCTCGCTGACAACTGCTGTACCTGTAAAATCCCCAGCAACATATCTTGCATTTTCTACATTTGACATTGTAGAATTTCCCTATGATCCTTCACATGCTTACATTTGTGGATATGTTTTCTTCTTTTTGGCTCTGGCCTCACATCCTCCCTTTCTCCCTCTTGACTGAAGGGATCATCTGGAGGTGAATTACTGTTGTGTTGCATCACTTTGCAAAATACTATTGTGAACACAGTACAACTATACTGCAGCTTCAGTGGCGTTCACAAGAGGCTTTCAGAGATCGTTCTTGATTTCATAAATGTAACACTACACATACAAACACACACAAATTATATGAACATATAATATAGTTTTATGAACATATAATATATTTTAAATATATAGATAGAAGGTCACTGGTTTGAGTCCTGGCTGGGCCAGAAGGCATTTCTTCTGTGTAGTTTACATGTTTTCCCTAATGTTCATGTGAGTTTCCTCCGTGGTCCAAAAACATGCAGTATAGGTGATATGTTTGTGTGTGTATCTAAGAGTGTTTGGGTGTTTGCCCATTGCAGCTGAAAGGGCATCTGCTGCATTAAACATATGCCAGACTAATTGGCGGTTAATTCTGCTCAGGTTACCTCTGATAAGTCAGGGAATAAGCTGAAGAATAGTAAGTGAAAACTAAATTTTCCACACGTCAAATTGTGTAAAAATGAAACACTTTCGCTTTCTAAACGGTAACGTTCTTTTAGTTGAGAGAACTGGTTCTGCTACTTACAGCTCTTCCAGGAGGCAATGGACAGCGGTATTGCACATGTACTGTATATATCGATGATTGGTGCACAGATGACACATTTAATTTCTAAGGGTTACCTATGTGGTGGCGTGTTGACTTAAATGAAATAAATCTTAAACGCTAGTAAAAATTATGAGCATCAGACCTGGGCAGGCACTCTTTCCCTGTGCAGAACTCATGTGTTGGCTCCGGCCTGGTCAAAGCATCACAGTAACTCTCGTCCACTTCTGACCCATCATACTTTACACATAACGCATATGATGTGCTTATACCTGCAGACACAAGAGCACAATGTCAATGTCATGTTTGTTCTGTGATTGAATGTATTGCTTTATGTGTGTGTTTGTAAATGCACCTGTTGTACATGTTGAGCTGCAAGGTGCATAAGCAGAAACCTTCCATCTGTACATGTCCGACATGCTGACGTCATGATCCAGAGATTCTACCTCAAACTCATTACTGCAACAGAAGGAGAAACCAGACAGAGAGAAGGCAAGAGACATATGATGAGCATTGCTTGATCAAATGAGTTTTCACACTTTTATCAGACAACTAAAATATTACAATTCAAAATGACCATTACCGCCATGTGTGGTGCTGCCACACTACTAAGAGATTAAGGACATGTTTTTTGATGTGTAACAGCAGTTTGTGATAGTGCCACCAGGGGGCACAAAGAGACGGGATGTGAACAGACAGAAATATACGGTAGCTGTAAATACCATGCTACTTCTAAATGAAGATAAAATAGCAAAACAAAGCATTACAATTCCTTCATCATTAATCATTAAACACGTTAACAAGCTATGTCAATGGCAAGATTTGTCCCATTTTGGTGTCTGCCTCAAATTAAATCTGCAAAAGATTTTATATACACCCCTGACCCGGCAGGGGAGGATATTCTATAAAAACAGAAAACATACTAGTAAAAATGTCTACTTTTTACTATTTTCAAATAAGGTGGAAAGCTCAATCTTCGTACATAATTTGAAACAATATACTTATATTGAGCTGTACTTAGTAAAATGTATTAAATATTGTAATCATACTAAATTGTATTGCATTATATTACATTTGTTACAGTTATAAAACAGCTATATGCACCTTGTTGTTATAAATTCAATTTTGTAAAACACATTATAGAAAAAAATACATTTAAAAAAAAATACATTGTATATTAAAAAATAATAAATATTTATAAAAATGTGGGGCTAAAGTGATTTCTGGATGAGCACATAGTGAAAAAAATTGTTAGTCCAAAAAAAAAAAGAAGAAGAATTTAATAGAAATCACTTTTCCCCATGCACTTAATATGTACTTTCACTACTTACCTAACAAAGTACTGTTTATATAAAGATAACATGCATTAAGATTAGAAAATATATACAGTGCTCAGCATATATAAATACACCCCTTACAAATCTATCTTTTAAATTGATATTTTTAATATGAAACTATACAATATTATATGTGTGCATAAACATTAGTCAGTACTGAAGACAAATCTTGAGCTTATCTAACAAAATATCTTACGATAATGGTCCAAAAACTAGTACACTCAAATTTGTATGTTACATAAAAATAATACATTTTAAAAAAGAGGAAAAATCAAGAGAAGTACAAAAATAAATAAATTGTAGGTTGTCATTTTTTTTAATATTTCTCATGAATTTAAATGCATTTTATTTTTATTTTGTAAATACGTTTGGTGACTAAAATATTATTTTAATAAATATATCTGTTTAATAAATCTGTTTGCAACTATTATGAGTATATATATATATATAGTCAAGTGATATCAAATTCATTTTTTTCAAATTGTTCAATAAGTAAATGAATTCAATTAAATTAAATCCTATATCTTTCTTCTCTCCATTCTTCTCTCTCAATTCTGTTTTTAACCTGAACTCTTCTAAATGCCAGAAAGTCCAGAAATATAACTATAAAAAAAACTACAGGGCTAAAAAGAGTGCACGTATAACTCATCGGAACTTGAATGCACCTTCATTGCTTTCACACTTTGTATGTTTGCTTAAGTCTGAACCAGAATGTGATTCATTGAGCTACATCACCATCAATACAGTTCCTACAGCAGAAAAGCGTAAATCCCCCGAGTTCCTGCATATCCAACAAGTCAAGAAAAGCTTCATTTATATTTCATAATTTCATGTTAACTTCCCCCCTGAGGATTGAACGGCTGAAGGCTGGGAACGGAAAAGCTTTCTGCTTTATTCTACCCTAACAAGCACATCTGCAGAAAGGTTGCAATGATGTTTTGAAAGATTGGTACACATTTCCATTCATAACAACTCAAGCCAGACCGTGGCTATAAATATGTCAGAGCATTCGTCTAAAGGCTCTGTCCCGCTCATGTGGCCTGCGTCTGACCTCTCGCTGTGGGGGGCCTGCACTGGCTCCATCTGGTGGAGCTGGAGGATGTTGGACTGGTGGTTGGTGGAGTCGTTGGTCCTGGGCTCTCCATCAGGACTGTGCAGGTCCAGACTGCCCGGGTAGATCTCCAGGGTCAAGCTGTTGTCCAGGGGTGCACTGGAGTTGAGCTTGAGTATGGAACAGCCAGAGAGTGCAGATGAGTCTTTACAGGGCTGTCTGGAGGACCATGATGCCCCGTCATAGAGGAGACTCTTCAGGAGAGGGATGGAGGTGTTTGAGTCACTGGAACTGGACGAATCACCATCAATCAGGTTGGAATCGGGGCCTGCACAATAGCAAAGCATGTTTAAATGGCACATCAGTCAAGTTAGTCAATGGTGTATTGGACAAGGTAAGCGTTTCTTTATCTATATATTGAATGTTTCAATGTGAGTACATTAAACAAAACTATTATTCAATAATCATTATTCAATAATTTTATACATGCTTAACATGGCAATACATTTTTCACAGTATTTATATTTTTTTTCTTCTGGAGAAAGTCTTATTTATTTATTTCAGCTAGAATGAAAGCAGTTTTGTTTTTTTTTGTAAATCATTTTAAGGTCAATATTTTTAGCCCCCTCAAGCAATATGTTTTTTCGATTGTCTACAGAACAAACCACCATTATATAATGACTTGCCTAATTACCCTAACTTGCCCAATTAACATAGGCCTATTAATTAAGCCTATTAATTGCGCTTTGGGATGAATGTTAATATCTTGAGAATTATATTTTATAATATTATATACTGTCATCATGGCAAGGATAGAAGATACCATTTATTACAAATTGGTTATTAAAAATACTATGTTTAGAAATGTGTACTGTTTAGAAGAATATACAGATACACTCACTAGCCACTTTATTAGGTACACCTTTCCAACTGCTCCTTAACGCAAATTTCTTATCAGCCAATCACATGGCAGCAACTCAATGCATTTAGGCATGTAAACAGAGAAAAGACGATCTGCTGCAGTTCAAACTGAGCATCAAATTGGGGAAGAAAGGTGATTTAAGTGACTTCGAATGTGGCATGGTTGTTGGTGCCAGGCGGGCTTGTCTGAGTATTTCAAGAACTGCTGATCTACTGGGATTTTCATGCACAACTATCTATAGGGTTTATAGAAAATAAAGAGCCGAAAAGAAAAGGGAAAATATCCAGTGAGGAGGAGTTCTATGGCTGCAAATGCCTTGTTGATGCCAGAGATCAAAGGAGAATGGCCAGACTGGCTCGAGCTGATAGAAAGGCAACAATAACTCAAAAAACATGTGAATCATGTCAGACTGGTTTCTTGAATATGACAATGAGTTCACTGTACTCAAATGGCCTCCACAGTCACCAGACCTAAATCCAATAAAGCACCTTTTGAATGAGATTCGAATCATGGATGTGCAGCTGACAAATCTGCAGCAACTGCGTGATGCTATCATGTCAGAATGGACCAAAATCTCTGAGGACTATTTCCAGTACCTTGCTGAATCTATGCCATAAAGGATTTAGGCAGTTCTGAAGACAAATAGAGATCCAACCCAGTACTAATATATATATATTAAAGTAATCCATTTTACATTTAGTCATTTGACAGATGCTTTTGACCAAACTGACTTTCAAATGAGAAGGCACTAAGCAATTCAACATGAAGAGGCAATAAACATAAGAACTCATACAAAGGAACTGCTACTGCTCAGAGAAATAAGGGCTAGAGTAGAGTGCCGGTCTTACAGTACATACTACGTAGAGTGCCGGTCTTACAGTACATACTAAGTCATAACTTGACTGTCTTGTAAAGCTGTGTAGTTGCTAGAAGCCAGAGAAAACCTTTTTATAAAGTTTTAAATGTGGATATTTTTCAAACAAAAACTGCACTCCACTCGCATTACTTCAGAAGGAATTCATTAACCTCAGGAATCATATGGATTGGCTAAAGAGAGAGTAAAATAGGGGATATTGTTATTTATTTTGAAGCATTCCCTTGTCTTAAAAAAATATGTAGTCAGTAAGGACTTGTTTACACCTGGTCACTTCATGCATTTTTTTCTAATCACTAACCTATACGATTTGTGAAAATGGCTCCATTTACATTTGCCCACATACATGTGCCTCCACGAAACGGAATTTAAATTCGATCTTCAATCCTGAACTATATGCAAATTGAACAAGGTAAATTAAACAAAATTTGTGTTAAAATTGTCAGATATACTTAATTTTATACATTTATAATTTCTTACAATTGTTTTTTTTTGTTTTTGTTTTTTTACAGAAACGTAAGCTACTTATCTTATTCAGCATACAAATCGTTTTATATGTAGCGAACAGGAGGTTTTATTCTTCACACATGTTGCAGTAAAACATCATTACAAGCGGGAGTGCTCTGTGGTTATGGTCAAGGTGTAGGCTAAATGAAGGGTATGTATGTTGTATGCTACTAATAGATATTAGTTTACCATAATAATTCATTTAATCATTTAAGGATTAACGACAGGTCAAAAAAAAAGGTCGCCGGTTCAAGTCGCGGTTGTGTGCTCCAGTTTCCTCCACAGTCTAAAGACATGCGATATACTGTAAGTGAATTGCTAAACTGATATAAGTGCGATATAAGTGAAGTAAAGTGGCCGTAGTGTATGAGTGCATGTGTGAATGTGAGTGTGTATGGATGTTTCCCAGTAATGAAAGTAGCCTAAAATGATGATGATGATGAATTCATGGTCCTAAAATATGATAGCCAAAAATCAGCTATACCATGCAGCAAAAACTAAATACATAAAAATACTTTTTTTTTCACCAATGATGGTTTTATTTATTCATTCACTTCTTTTTGGTTTGGTCCATGTTTTACACAGCGGATGCCCTTCCAGCTGTAACCCATCCCTGGGAAACATCCATACACACTCATTCACACTTTTACACTACGGACAATTTAGCTTACCCAATTCACCTGTAACGTATGTCTTTGGACTGTGGGGGAAACCAGAGCACCCAGAGGAAACCCATTCGAATGCAGGGAGAACATGCAAACTCCACACAGAAACGCCAACTGACCCAGCTGAGGCTCGAACCAGCGACTTTCTTGCTGTAAGGCGACAGCACTACCTACTGCGCCACCGTGTTGTCCAATGCTTGTTTCATAATGATAAAATATTCCTATTTGTATAGATAAATCATGAACCACATGTTGTTCACATGAAAAAAGCACAATTTTTCCAGAAAGAACCAAATGTACTTTTTAAGTTTGACACAAATCAATCAAAACTAAACTTTACAGCCAAATACCCTATTTTAAAGCAACAAATAAATGTTTCACCCTGAAATTTACTTACCAAAATTCTCTTGTGCCTCAAGATGGTGTATTTCATCATCCAATTCATTCTGAAGGACCTCACTGGCCGGTCTAAACAGCACCAGAGCAGGCAGTTCACTGAAGTTCACAGAGGCCTGAAGCCCCCACAGCAGCTCCTCGTGCACATCTACATTATCCTGAGGAACCAGTGAACTGCTCTGATTGCTTTTCTTTTCATGCTGCTTCCGGGCCCCAATTTCGTTATGCTCTGTTGAGGACGTGTTGCCCTTGGGCTCGGCCACTGAGGAGTCTCTAGACGTCTTTGACATCAGGTTGCTGATCTGAGGTTGTTCGGGCGTAGAAGTCATTGGAAAAGCCGGAGCTCGAGGAACTGTGTATTCATATGTGATGTGAGGCATCTTTCCATTGAGGTTGTAATACTGAATGTATAGAGGAAAAAAGATTTTACTAAAGATATAGAGTACTTGATGAAGATGAAAACTGTATTGATCGTGTCCTTTTTTAAAGAATTGTACACAGTTCAGATGCAGATTTCTTTAGAGGCATGGAGGCTTGTTTTTTGGTGTCAAGAAAAATGGTAAAAAGATCTTTGTCAATCAGTTTTTACTGCATCCCAATTCACATACTATCCATCCTAAATAATATTTGAAAATTCAAATTGTATGTCCCAATCGTAGTATGTTGAAAAGAGCATTCCAAAGGTTCCCGGATGGTTTACTATTTCCAGTAAAAAATACTCTTAATACTCTAACGGCTGATATTGCCCACAAAACATACCGCATGGGACATGAATTTGATTAGAACTACAAACACGGGGGAAAAGTTAAAATAAAGGGAGACCAACCATCAAGTAAAGAGGGTTCGGTAAAGATGTTTGTATGACTGTTTATTAATATTTAGCCCACCATCACGTTTTCTGTTATATTTAATTTGCAACAACAATGTGAACATACATCAAGATATGATTGGACATTGAATGAATATTTATCCAGAGACCTGAAGAGATTTCTCTGCATGAAAGACTTGTGAATGGCAGATTATCCTGCTGCTGCTTTTTTAGTAAGGTAGGAAATTAAATATGAAAGAAATGTGCATGATTAATAGACTCATAACCAAGCAATATACCGATCTGTTAACAAGGTAGTAGTATGTCCCAAGGCTTGCATACTCTTCTGCTACACACTCAAAAGTATATACTTTTTCTTTACAAAAAAGTACATATTTTTATGGCAAAGTATGAGTTTGCGAATTGGAAAGCAGCATTAATGTTTGTTCTGGTATAAAAATGTCAGAATTGAAAAATTCAGAGGTAAAAAGTCAGAATTTTAAGATATCAACTTAATATGTAAGAATTCTGATATTTTTCTTGTGTTTTTCCCCCTTTATTTATTTATTTTTTTATCTTACAATTCTGAGTTTACATTGACAATTACTTTTTTCTTTTTTCAGAATTTTGAGAAATGGAGTATGAAGTACAGTATGAAAAAGCATAAACAAGCAAAAAAGATTTTTTTTTTTTTGAGATTTTTACTCAGAAACTGGAAAAGTAGTGAGAGGTCTGAGATGCAAACTCAGAATTAGAACGAATTAACACATGTAATAACACAAACTCAGAATTGAAAAACAATCAGCATGAGATTTCTTTTTTAAAATGTGGTGGGTTTATATCTGGCAAATGTTTTCAGTGTTTCAAGAAAAAAAATAGGATTATGAGATTTTATTATCTCATTCAATCATTTATTCACTTTTGCCAAAATGCAGGCTTCAATGCAGTGCACTATAGCAGTAGTTCTCAAAGTGAAGGGACAATGACAGGGCGTCGCTTAGTGATTTCCAAAAGTCAAAAAATTTTTATTAAACTATTAGAATTACCATACTTGAACCATAACCCACAGAAGAGTAGTTTTAATAGTAAAAAAACAACATCATCAACATCATGCAAATGAAAAGCCATCAGCCTTTCAAATACTTTTTTTTTTATAGGATTGGTGTGTTTACGTTAGATTAACCACACAGCAATAGTGTCAGCTACAGCAGATTGATTTTATATCACCAGGTTAAACTTTCTGACACCTTTATGGCAATCAAATACATTAAAGATGAATACAGGCCAAAACTGAACATTGAGAACAATTTCTGATTGGCAGTCTCTAAAATTAAACCAAGAATAGACTTGTGCTGAAAACATCGTTTCCACCGGTCTCTTTAGTTGAGGTTAATATTAAATTAAACAAATTAATAAATGACTGTAAAATGATATGGTTGTTAGACTGTTTCACTTTTTTGTGTTGTCAATATGCTTGTGTTTATATAGGCCTATCATTGTGTGTGCAACATTTGTATATTTACAGTATAACTACCTCCAAGGAATTTGGAGGTCGCGAGTCAATGGCATTGTTATTTTAGACATCGCGGACTGAAAGGTTTGGGAACCCCTGCACTAGAGAAGGTACTAATGTCATAAATAAACTTGTTTCAACATGTTGTTTCAATTCAGTTCAATAACTATGTTTGTTACAAGGTTACTTACCATTATTCAATTATATCAATAGTGCCATCATTCAGCTCAAGTTAAATAAAGATTGAGTTCAGTAAAGTAAAAAGTTTTTTTATCACCTGATACAGTTTAGATTTTTTGATGTAGCCACCTTTGGTTAGCTATGATGGGGTCTCCAATGAAGATTAGGTAACACATCTAAATCCCACTAGTCCCAAAGTGTCACTTGAGACACTTTGGGACCATTATTTTAGCTTCATAGGACTTCAATGTTTCATGAGGAGTCATGGATATTCATTTTATTTTGCCTTTATGTTTGTTTTTGTTTAGTTTTTTACTTTCAAAGTGCTGCTTGCTGTTGACTTGCATTTTTTGAATCATTTAAATGATGACAATTAAAAAAATTCTGTAATGATCTACAAAAGTAAAAATAAATCTTATATCTAGATGTACTGCATCATTAATTTGACTGAACTGCAATGATCACAGTACTGTCTTCTGTAGGGCTGCTTAGATCAATAAACATCTTTTCCAATTTGACAGGATTTGCAAAAGTGATTGAACATTGTCTAGTTCAGAGATGCCCAAAATAGGCCCTGGGAGCTAAAATAGGCCCATTGTAACCTCTGATTTGGCCCACCAGCCTATCTGAGAAAAGAGTACAAAGAATTGAGGTTAATGAGATCGTCATTTCTAATTTGACGTAACCTTTTTTGTTTGTTTGTTTTATTGCTGATCTACAAAAAAAGCAAAGTGAAATTAAATGTTTTGATTAAATGTTGTAAATGAATCAGATTTTTAATACTTTTTAATAGTATGTTGATTTATGTTGGTTTCTAGTTATTTGTAAATATTATTAAATAGATTAGGAAATTACCCATGGGGACTTTATTTACCTTTGGCCCATTAGACTAAATCAAGTTGGGTTTTTAGCCCTTCATAAGAAAAAGTTTGCGCACCCCTAGTCTAGATTGTTCTCAATACTATACTAAATTTGCACATCTGATTTTTATTTACCTATTTATTCGTGTGAATTGTCTTTGAAAAAACTTGTATAGTATAAAACACTATTTAAAAAAAGGTGACTTGATTATCTTTAAAATTATATGCTGCTAGCTGACATATTGTCACATATGAGATCAAATAAAAATATGGTTGTGATCATTTTACATACCTATATACCTACCATGACATTCAGGGCCTGCTGGGTGGGACCCTGAGCCATGATGTACTCAAAGCCATCAGAGAAGAGGTTTGCAGGCCTCCTGTATTTAAAGACCGTCCCGGCAACATGAAAGTTTTGTGGATTGTCAATCACACTGTTGCCATTGAAGAAGAAGTGGCCAGCTTCATCAGAAAGAGCTAGACAACAGAGAAAGACATGTAACTTGCTCTTTATTTTTCTTTACATTATTTTGACTAATCTGTCAAATGAAACTCTTACCCAAGATATTTTCAGTTTTACGCCTCTCTATGATTTGGATGTCAGTAGCACCAACTGGTATATTGGTTATAAACACATAACCTAAAGACAAAGATATTTGTAAAAATGGTACTTGTGTTTAATGAGACTTTTTCAAAAGGTCATTACTGATTATATAAGAATATGTTTCGAAAAATGTTGATGTCTAAATACTTAAGTATTGGTTCCTACTAAATGCTAACAAAAAAATTAAGGTCAATATGTGACCCTTGACCATTAAACCAGTCATAAGTAAAAAAAAAATTTGAAAGCTTTTCATCAATGCATACCTTGTTAGGTTTTTAACAAAATTTGGGTAATACACAACTATTTGAAAATCCGGAATCTGAGAGTTCAACAAATCTAAATATTTATAAAATTGGCTTTAAAGTTGTCAAAATTAAGCTCTTAGCAGTGCAAATTAATCAAAAGTTAAGTTCAGATATATTTACAAAAGCAAATTTACAAAAAAATCTTCATAAAACATGATCTTTACTTAAAATAAAATGTAAAAAAATTGACAACTATTGCAAAAATATACTCATGCAACATACGATGTCCATGTTTCAGGGTTCACAGTCACATATGAATAAAAACTGTGTGGCTGTCAACATTCTTCAATAGTTTCAAAAACAAAAGGATACTTGGATGTTTTTGGCTATAGGTTTGAGAAAAATGCTAATTATTTAGTTTATTTTATAAAGGTTTGATAACATTTACTTTAACATGAAAAAAAGAAAATAGTCATTTAGTTCTTATTTTTTATTTTTTCATGACATTTTTTAAGAATAACAAATATTTTCATTGGTTGCAACTGAAAATCAGAGTTATATAACCAAATACTGCTTTGTTAACACTTCTAAAGTTAAAACATTAATATAAATGTCTAAAAGCTGTTATTTTATGCAGCCAATAATGCTATAAATTACAACCTTTGTATGTTCAATATTCATTATAATCTGTAGTTTATGTTCAATCTTCTTAAATTTGGAAAAACAATTAAGTTAGCTTAATTGATTTGGATTGGGACAAGATGAAGGAATTGTGTAGAACCCAGATTTTTAGATCATTTCTAAAAATGTTTTTTTTGACTAAAACCTTATTTTAATAAATGCATCTGTTTAATAAATCTGTTTTGTTCAAATGCATCAAAATATATTACCTATATCAACTGAGAAATGGATAAAAACATACAGTTTTAAAATGGGGTGTTCTCAATTATGCTAAAGACTGTAACTATAAAGCACAAATCAATATAGGGATATATCCATAAATTACTATTTAGGGTTTGGAAGAACATGGTGTCTATATAGTCAAAAAATATAGTCTATATAGTCAAAAAAAATAATATATATATATATATATATATATATATATATATATATATATATATATATATAAATATATATATATTGCCCTCACCCCACCCCACCCCTAAACCCAACCATCACGGGAGACTGTGTGCAGCTTTACTGTCTGATTAAACTCATCCTGTAGGATTTATAAGCATTTTCAGAAATGAGGACGTCACCAATGTCCTCATATTTCATCACCTTTTTGTAATACCTGTGTCATACCTATGTCATTATACAGATTTGTGTCCTGATACTGTATGTCACAAAAACATGTACACACACACACACACACACACACACACACACACACACAGTTGAAGTCAGAATTATTAGCCCCCCTTTTAATTTTTTTTTCTTTTTTAAATGTTTCCCCACTGATGTTTAACAGAGCAAGGAAATAATCACAGTATGTCTGATAATCTTTTTCTAATGGAGAAAGTCTAATTTGTTTTATTTCAGCTAGAATAAAAGCAGTTATTATTATTTATTATTAAACACCATTTTAAAGACAAAATTATAAACCCCTTTAAGCTACTTTTTTTCCCCGATAGTTTACAGAACAAACCTTCGGTGTACAATAACTTGCCTAATTACCCTAACCTGCCTAGTTAACCTAAATAACCTAGTTTTGCCTTCAAATGTCACTTTAAGCTGTATAGAAGTGTCTTGAAAAATATCTAGTCAAATATTATTTACTGTCATCATGGCAAAGATAAAATAAATCAGGTATTACAAATGAGTTATTAAAACTATTATGTTTAGAAATGTGTTGAAGACTATTCTTATATTAAACGGGGGACTAATAATTCAGGGGGGGGCTAATAATTCTGACTTCAACTTTATATATATACCTATATACATATATAGGTACATAGGTAGAATATTTATATGTATATGTGAAAAAACAAACAAAATTTGACAAGAGGTCTATTTAACCCTTAATGTTAACATAAAGGTATACCTAACTGTGTGATCCCCTTCCGGTAAGTTCCTGAGACACGATAACATGAAGCGCCGTTTCCACCACAGACTCCACATTTGTCTATGGTTTTACTGGAATACAGTTTCCCATCACACCCGACTACCTGCAATCAAAACAACACAACAGCTAGAGTTGAGCATAATATTAAAAGATTCTCTTTGCTGTCATCTAATGGTCATTTAAGGTTATATTGAAAACACTAACTGTTTCATAACAATTATTCCTTTTTACTTTTTGAGTTTTAATATATATGTAAAAATTAATAGTTTACTTATTTATTAATTTAAATATTAGGGATATTGTCTATTTATCAGTTATCAGCATTATGGTCAAGTCACAACAAGGATGAAATAAAAAAAAAAACAATACAATAATACAAACAAGTTTGATCTGTTGAATAAGTAATAGAATATAATAATAAGTATAGTGTATAGTTATTATCTAATGAATGAGTGCTCATTCTAATAAATAACTATGAGTATATTTTTTAAAACATATCATTCCATTAAGTAATATAACAAAAACAACTAAACAAAGAGAAATTCACCCTTTTAATAACAAAAGATAATAGATACTTTTGTTCAGTTTCAATGATTATTTCAGTAATACTGTTAATAATATGCAAATGTTTACAGAATTTATATACATATTTTTTTAAGTAATATTTTCTGTCTTTTAGTGGATGATTTATATAAGAGACATGCTGTAGCTTTGTTTACCAAACAAATGGTAAGCTTTTTTTATTGTAAACCCTTAAAGTCAGCTTGAACTGGATATACAGTAGCTGAGACTTTTATTTCAGTACGTTGATAAAACGGATCCAGCTGAATCAGAAGATTGGGTAGGGGACAGGGCTTTCTTTAGCTGAGACTTTTATTTCAGCATGTTGATAAAACGGATCCAGCTGAATCAGAACATTGGGTAGGGGGCGGGGCTTTCTTTTGCGCATCATTCCCTTACAGCAAACTTGATGTCAACCTAATGACGCCCACTTGAAATGATGAGCAAATTTTCATTGAAGATTACCACCACAAACAGTGGATTAACTTTAATGGATTAATTATTCACCTTAAGAACAACAATATGAGCTAGCAAAATAAACACTGTAACTTTTAAATTCACTTTAAAAGAAAGTTTATTTTATTTTATTTTATTTTCGGTTTTAGGGGCGACGCAGTGGCGCAGTAGGTAGTGCTGTCGCCTTACAGTAAGAAGGTCGCTGGTTCGAGCCTTGGCTGGGTCAGTTGGCGGTTCTGTGTGGAGTTTGCATGTTCTCCCTGCGTTCGTATGAGTTTCCTCCGGGTGCTCCGGTTTCCCTCACAAGTCCAAAGACATTCTGCAGGTGAATTGGGTAGGCTAAATTGTCTGTAGTGTATGAGTGTGAATAAGTGCGTATGGATGTTTCCTAGGAATGGGTTGCGGCTAGAAGGGCATCCGCTGCATAAAACATATGCTAGATAAGTTGGCGGTTCATTCTGCTGTGGCGACCCTAGATTAAAAAAGAAACTAAGCCGAAAAGAAAATGAATTTTGGGTTTTAGGATTTCACCTCTTTAGGCTGATTTATACTTCTGCATCAAGCGCACGCGTCTGCTCCAGTGCAGCCTGCACGTGGACACATAGCCCTCGCTGTGGCCGTCCCCAGCGCTGATGCGCACCTCTTATTAATGTAACTACACGTCGCAACGACGCGCATTGCAAGCTGTTTGATTGGTCGGCTTGGTATCGCTGACGAGTGTGGGCAGGACCGAGAGCCATGCGAACCCTGTTTAAGAGAGTGTTTACAAGTATCGAGTCCCATAAAGAAGCTCCAGATGGATACAGTTTTGTTTTGTGTTTACCTTATTAATAAAGCTGTTGCACGTCCGCTGGTCCCCCCCACACACCCCCCACCCTCACAAAGTGAGCGAGCATGAGCCACTTGTACATTTAGGTAGCGCTCAATAAAAAAACAAAACACAAGCAAAGAAACTCGACACAGAGGAACATAAACACCTGCTACCAGCTAGCGTTTCGGAAGTGTTATAGCGGTGCAACACAAACAGCATGGAGAAGTATAAATGCACAACAACAGAAAAGGCTTGGCCGTGGGTCACGTGGCACGCAGATCACTCGATGCAGAAGTATAAACCAGGCTCAAAATCATTCCACAAAAATCAGCAGATTTTTTTCACAAAATTTGAAAAAAAATTTGAAAAATTTGATTTTTCAAAAAATCAAACAAAACAAAATCTGCAGATTTCATCTTGGCCTAATTACAGTATAGGTAACTTTGATTAAATAACAACAAATGAAAAGTAATTCCTTTCATTACTTTTTAAGCAGATTAGTAATTTACTTAACAATGACTTTTGCTGCTTGTTCAATCTACTTATTTAAAATTATCTGAAACAATGCAATTTTCATTTTTTCAGGGAAAACTTAATTTTTTTATGTTTAATCCACCTAAACTTGTTAAAACAATTACGTTAAATTAATAGATTAGTGTTGGGACAACATGAAGGAATAGCATAGAACCAACATTTTTTTGACAGTGTACTTTGCAACGGTGACACACCTGACACTGGCCTTCAATGCAAACCCCCTGGTAAATGCCGTCCCTGCAGAACGTCCCATCATGAGCAGGAACCAGCAGTTGCCTCTCCCCTGTGGTTGTAGTGCACTGGAGGTCACATGGCTTATTGGAGATGTTGATGTAATCATCTGAACAGGAGGTGACATCAGCAAAACATCATTACCATCAAGGATTTAGAGAGTTCCTCTACAGATAATAGGTCTTTATGGCATTGAGAGGCCTCTTTTGTGCATGGGGACTCTAGGCTGAGGAAATAATCCTAAAGGGGCATCTGTGAGCTATAATAGAGCTGGCCAGAAGCCAAGACAAGAAATTCAGAAGAGTCGAAAACACTAAAGGAGGAAGGAGGGCAAGTGAACTCAGAAGACTGAAGACGGAGAGAGACAGAGAAGGCTGGAAAAAAAGAAAACACTGAAGGATGTTTTTTTTACCCGGATAAAGTGGAACCCACTCATAGTGCTTCCTGCTGAAGGCTTTGGCATTGAATTGAGAGCACTGGTGCTGTTTGAAGCTGATTCTGCTGTTTGGGCACGGCTAGGCAAACATCCAGACAACAATAAAGACACAGCTCGTGAGCCAGGCAGCAGGTCAAACAGCTTCGTGCTAACATGCGTAAAAATGCACAGTTATGCTAGATGGATGGGATGGTGTATTCCACCCAGAAATATAGTCAAAGTATTATGGGTTATCTTTTCATTATACAGAAAACGCCTTTAAGCATTAGGTTGTACCTGATTTGTGCACAGCTGATACTGTTTTGAAGGTCCAATGCAGAAAGAACTGTTGATGTTTTGGGTCGATGTCAGTCTGAAAACAAGCCATTGATGAATTAGAGCTTCTTGATGATCAGACGTTACATTTTTACTCATTTATTAAAGCTGCAGTACGTCACTGTTGATGCAATAGTGGTTAATAAAAAACACCATGCTTCTTGTGGAAGTACATTGTTAGTGTAGCGACATGTTTATGGACATGTTATACTACGCAGCAGGGATCAACCCAACAGATCAAAATGTATCACAATTTAAACACTTACTGTATGATAAAAATGCATATCAAAGATGTTCATGTTGTAGTGGATTATAAAAAGTTCTAAAGTATACTGTTTTTAAAAAATAGGTAAAAAGGTAAATAAATAAAGCTTAAATCTAAAAGTAAAGTAGGTTAGCAAAAGGTTTTTAAAATATAGATATTAATTTAGAAATGTTTCAAATAAATTAAATTTAAGAGTCATATTCAGACTGAGGGCTCTATTTTGACGGTCCATGCGCAAAGTGCAAAGCGCAGGGCGCAAACGCTTTCAGGGCATGTTAGAATCCACTTGTGCTAATATAAGGACGGAAAAATCTGCTTTGTGCCGTGGCGCATGGTCTAAAAGGGTTGAGTTTATTTTCCTAATGAGTTATAGGTGTGTTTTGAGAATAAACCAATCAGAGTCTCGTCTCCCATTCCCTTTAAGAGCCAGCTGCGTCGCGCCATAAGCGCATTTGCTATTAACATGACGTAATAAGTTCACTTTCGCTTTTGCTCTCATGATAGGGAAAATGATAGGATAGGGAAACCTTAACGCACAGACATCAATTAGCCTATAAATAATTAATTTAGTTTGTTTAGTGCAAATATTTGTTTCAAAACTATTTCTAAATTCAGTTCTAATTTCCAGCAAACAAATGAATGAACAATAATAACGAAGTGTGGTCAAAATACTGAGTTATTTCCAAATACACCTGCTATGCCCCATATGGTTTAAAACCTGACAGGTGGACAAATCTAAGCTTGTTTTTAATAAAACAAATATAAATATGGATATAATAAATAATACTGCTAATAATAATAACATTATACAAAAGCAAATTGAATGAACTGAAAAAGCCTCCCGAGATGAAGGATTCAAGGCAGTGGTTTTTAAAGGGGTGGTCCAGAATGTTATTTTTAAGGCTTGGTTGTGTTAATAAGATGCAAAGCAATGTGTGCTCATGTTTAACTTGAAGGAAATCGTGTTATTTTTTCATAAATCTCACTTTGATTATACACAGCTACTCAGCTAACATGAAAACGACTGTCATATTTCCTAGTTCCTCTAAAAGGCCCACCCTCAAGTGACTCTGATTGGTCATCATCATAATATGCTGTGATACGCCGATCGGCTTCACGTCACGCCCTGACAAGCACGCGCGTTTTGTGTAAACAGTCAGTCAGTCAGTCAACACGTGTCTGTAACGAGTGAAAATGGGATGCGGCTCCTTTAACTGTTTCTGTGCCTTTTAGTGTGTTTATGCGTGTATACGATGAAGTATTTGTAACACGAGAAGCGCATGTGCGCGGGAGAGATTTTTATTGTTCTTTTTCTCTCATGCTCGGATTAAGTTATTTTCTGTGGTGACAGAATAAAGCACAAGATGTGAGATGAGACCTTTGTGAGCCTGGATTGATTTGTTTTTGATGTTACACTCCAGTTGGGAAATCATTGCTGTATTTTTTTTAAATCAACGCGTTACAGGACGTCTTTCATGCATATGCGGAATATGCCTGTGTAAGTAACATGAATCGTTCACATATCTTTTGCGACTTTATTGTCCGAGTTGTAAAACGCATAGCATAGCTGCCTATAGAGAGAAACTCTGCCGTCTCACACAGAGAGACGCAGGTGCTGGCCAAGAGTGCGTGTATGTGTATGTGTGTGTGTGTGCGTTTACAGCCGTTTGATAAATATGGATTTGTAACGTTAGCTAAGTCGTTAGCGGTTACCATAATTTCCCGTTGTTTACATCTTTGCTACAACACACCGTTAAAGTTAGACACTGTACATGTCATGATCAATTTTAACAAATAAAAACACTTACAGGTCATGACTCAGAGTTCACAGCGTCTCCTTGCTCCATCTTTGAGGAGATTTTAACTGAATCCAGCACTGAACTGGGAGAGATTCTGGAAGCTGTGTTTTGTCAAATCATGCTTGCTATGTATTTTATAGTTCTCTGGAACATAATTAATATTGAACTGTAAGCACTTCTGTGTTTGGGTCGTGTCATTTGGAAGCCCAACAACAGAAACAGAACAGCTCTGTGGAAACAGCAGGATGGCATTTCTCTCTCTGCAGTAACGTTACAGCGCCTCTGGCCACGGCCTTTACCTGCGCAGTGTGGGATGCGCAATAACGAACTTTTGTGATCTCACAGGGGGCGGAAGTATTTTTTGTAGTCCCCAAAATTCGTTAATTGTAGGCGTTGCTAAGCTAACTCTGTACAAATCAAGGTCTCCCTTTGCATTAAACTTTGAATATTTTACATTCAGAGATGCTGTTTATGTTCACACAGCTACATTACAAATCAACTGAAGTTTAAAATATAATATCGTAGTGGACCACCCCTTTAAATTCATGTAAGCAAGAAAATAATATGTTTTGTAATATTTTAATCATTTATATTTATATCCTATATATATATATATATATATATATATATATATATATATATATATATATATATATATATATATATATATATATATCCTTAATATATTATATCTTTTTCATATGTAAAGATATTTGCGTATTGCTCTATATCTTGTGTGTAGTGTGTAAGCCAGGCGCACTCTGTGCCAGACAATAGACCGACTTTGTTCTGGTCTAAAGAACAGACTATTTACAGTTTCTCAAAATAGCAACGCACCACAACACGCCTGTTTTTTTAGACCAGAACGCCTATGGGTGCACTTATGAGCGCAAATGCATTTGCTATTTAAACAGCGTGGCGCAATGCCTCAAAATGACCCTTGCGCCAAGCTAAAAATAGCAAATAACAATAGCATTGTGCCTTGCGCCACATTGCGCCGGGTGTATGATAGGGCCCAAGATCTGTTTTTAGGACTTTTAAATCTTTAGGCAAAAGTTATATTGGACATTAGCTGTGCAGTGAAATATCCAATATCACCAAATCATTATTTATAAAAAAAAAAAAATATATATATATATATATATATATATATATATATATATATATATATATATATATATATATATATATATATATATTTATATATATATATATTTATATATATATATATATATATATATATGCAGTTTCAAAAAGTCAAGGTTATAAAACCGCCAAAATTTTGTATGTGTAAAGTATGTTTTTTATTTACTTTTTTTAGGACAACAGTATCTCCATCAGAAAAAAATATACAAAGACGACATTTTTAAATTGTGCAGAAATCTGTGCTTTGACACTAATGAAGACAGCAGAAGTCAATGATTCATTTGAATTGTTTAGCCTGACAAGTGTACTGCTCCAAAATATTTAAATGTTTCTCAAAATAAAATATATTGTGTTCAAAGGGGAAAAAAGTTGTAGTTTTTTCAGGGTGTCCACGGGGTCTTAAAAAGTCTTGAATTTCAAAAACTGAATTTAAGCCCTAAAAAAGTATTAAATTCACTGAGATATGATGTTGTGGGTCTTAAATACTTTTAAACAGGTCTTAATTTTCACCAATTGTCGATGTAAAGCTATGGTCAATTTGTACAACCAACAAATACATCTAAAAAAAACTTGTATTAACTGTTTAGCAATATGGTTTAATTTTCTTCCTTATATTCTTACAATAACATTATATATACATGATTATGTCATTGAACTGTTGTATAAATGCAATATCATACTCATAGCAGTGCGATAAGGCTGTATATCGTCACTGGTGGGACACTTGACTTGTGACCTCGTGTCAATGTACATATATATATATATATATATATATATATATATATATATATATATATATATATATATATATATATATATGAATGGATTATCAACTAACTTTTGTAGCATTCACATTTGTTACCGTAACTTGTATTAATTTATTTTTAAATCATTAGTATTAAAAAAAGGCTGTATAGGACAGAACTGGCCCTTGTTGCTCCATGCAAGTTAGCACTGGTCTAATCAAAGCTGCCAACATTCCTGTTTTTTCCGCGAGTTTCCAGTATTTAAGATTCATCTCCCGTTTTGTGTCCCCAAATAGCAAATTTTAACAGTTTTTTTTACATTTTAACTGTTTTTACTTTTAGATACTGATAATAGCACAGAAGATTTTAGCATCCCTAATTGGTACATAGCATATGCAGCCGGTACCCCTGTAAACTGCTCCATACAGGATTGTCCTCATCTTTGAGGCTCTCCGTCCCCTTCCCCCACACTCACACACCTTTCTCTGCTTCCACCACACTGGGACGTGCTAATGGGAGCCAGCTGGACTGGCTCAACTCAAGCTCTTATCTCCAGCCCAATCTCCCCAAAATGTTTGACCATTTGGTCTAAAAGCCATTTTATAAATTTGTTTGCCATTCGGAGCAAAACTGCCTGTGTCGTGTGGGTCACTGGATGGATGTTCATTCCACATGACATTCCTCTGGGTGCTCTTCAGGATATAAGTCATGGGGGAATTCGCTCCCACTTCCACATTTGTCATGTGAGGGTTTACATGGGATAGTCTGCCCCCTGATATACAAATGTTGATTTATAGATGGTTCATCTTAATGGAATAGAAAAGTTCAGCTGTCAATCTCTTTCTTTGAAGAAAATGAAACTAAAGTATATAATATGAATACGTCACATTAAATTAAAGTCACATCAAGTTAAGGTTATAAGAAATTCTGCCATGTTTATTGTTAGTTCATTCATTCATTCATTTTCTTTTCGTTAATACGTGTTAATACGCAATATATCATTATATAATTATAAGTATACTGTTATTATAAGTACGTTATTAAACAGTGGATGCTCTTCCAGCCACAACCCAGAACTGGGAAACACCCATACACTCTTGCATTTACACACATGCCAATTTAGCTTATTTAATTCACCTATACCACATGTCTGGACTGTTGGGGAAAACAGAGCACCCAGAGGAAACCCACACGAACACAGGGAGAACATGCAAACTCCACACAGAAATGCAAAATGACCCAGTCGGGACTCGAACCAGCAACCTTCAGGACTAAGCTGAAAAGAAAATTAATTAATGAATTTATTGATGCTTACATTTTTCCTAGATGAAACAATAATCCATTTTACCTACATATCAATAACAAAGAATCAAATGTGCTATGTCAAATAGGGAATTATAAAAATCAATCAGTCAATTTATGGTAATTAACTGAATATAGTGAGGAAACTCACAGTCCATCAGTTACAGGCATTTACCATAGCATTTTATCGATTTGTTAAAATCTGATATTTGTTACAGAGCATAATGTTCTTAGTATTGCTTACAGCATAGTTTCACAATATTTTCTGAGATGATACGATTGATATTGATATTGAGGCCATATTGATAATATTTGTTTGAATCATAAAATCAATTTCTTTACAAACCACTAGATGGTAGATTTGAACTACATTTTTTTTTCTGGTGAACCATATCACCTTCAGCATGTAAGTTAGTCAAATAAAGATAGCAGAATCTCAGAAAAATGCACAAAGAATTTATGACAGGTTTTTATTAATGTGTTGCTCAATCTGTCTGCTTGACAATCCCATTTTGCACTGCAGTAATAAAATAGTAGTAAAATTAACAAACTTTCCTTTTTTAGCTAAAACAGATGTTGCCAAAGTTTTCTTTTTTCAGACATACTGTAATTGGAAGTTGGAAAATGTAATAAAATGAAAAAATATTGCAGAACATAGCAAGAAATTTGAAATCACAACAATATTGTATCGTGGCGCAAGAATCGTGATAATCTAGTATTGTGGGAACCGTACCATTTGAGCCCTACAGTCCTATTTTTATACGGTTTTAGTTTTTCAAACTTACCAGCCTCTTTTCAATTAACAACATTTATTTTTTATCAGTTTTTAGTTTTAGTTAATGATAACATCACAGAAAATTCTAGCATCCCTAACTGATACACAGCATATGCCACTGGGATTCCTGTAAACTCCTTCATACAGGATTGTCCTCATCTTTGCGTATAGCAACTATTTAGCACCACTATGTAGTTCTTTGGTTCATAATCATACACTGTAAAAAATATATTGTGCCAATTAATATTTTGAGTTATGTTAACTTAACTGGATTGAATGTGTTGACAACTTATATATTAAAGTCTTACTTGGCTGAACTTACTGTATTATACTTAAATAAAGAATCAGCTGAAGGTAGTAGAGGCTGGAAACATTCAGGTGTTTCCGGCAACACTGACTCTCACTTTCTCATTGTAATGTTGTGGTGTGTGTTTGAGGTTCTTCTCAGATACCAGCTTCTGGGTGAAACTTTGCAGTCTTCAAAAACCTGTTTTTAGTATTAAATAAGCCATACTACTTAAAATGAACACGGTACATGGTGGCTCAGTGGTTAGCACTGTTGCCTCACTGCAAGAAAGTTTCTGAATTGTTTCCCGACTGGGCTAGTAGGCATTTCTGTGTGAAGTTTACATGTTGTCCATGTATTCATGTGGGTTTGCAATGGTTTCCCACAAAGAGATGTGGTAAATGAGTGTGGAATTGGTTATTGTGGACCAAAATTAGTTGTATGTGTGAATGAGAAAGTCAACTTCAATATTTAAGTTCACTAAACTTAAACCATATCCGTTACACTTGAATTATAAACAGGGCTTGACGCTAAATGTTTTGATCACAAGCCACTCGCCATTTTCACTAACTACAATTTTGTTGTAAGGAAATTATATAGTTATGCATACATTTGACTTTGGCATGCTAAAATTACTTAATTTAGATTTTGTGTTATCTCCACAAGAGCACTTGTTAAATAAGCATGATAAAATGGGTTTTGGTTTCATGGTGTTGTATTGCAATTAGTTATTGTTTCACATAACTCAACACTAAGGATTTACCTTTTTATTCTCTGGCCACACCAAAAATAAACAAATAAATAAAAAATGATTTATTTTGCCACAAATTTAATAGAAATACAAAATAATTTGAAATTTTTAAAATAAGCAAAATAAAGTTGTGTACATACAGTTTTTATTCAACAAAACTTTTCTTTTAAAAAAACTATGCACAGTAGTCTGTCCTAGTTAAAGGTGTCAGTTCCTAAGTTAACTACAAAATGGGACGTTATTCTCTTATTAAACCAATGCTATCGCTTTTTTGTCTATTCTATGTTAAAGAGAACCAATCACATCAGTTGTGTTTCCAGGTATGGTTGCTTCGCGCAAGTAAACAAAAGCGCGAAAGCATTTAAACACCCACGCACATCAGCTGTGCACGCGACACTAGAGTCCTCTGCACTGTCTGCGCAAACATGGTTGATTTTGTCAGTTGTGCTTCTTCTCGATGGGCATCCTTATTGTCCGGTAATGACTCTAGTCATTCTTTGGGCTGTTTAAGGTGCTATATACAGTAGCATCCTCTTAAAAAGATATGTTTGCTAGCACTTAAAGAGGTTGTCCTATTGCTACATGTCAAACAATAACTTTTAGTGCTATTTAGCACCATTTTATAGTGTAGTCCCCGCTACACAGTACAGAAAAGAATGAGACAAATGGGGACCAGAAACAATTGAGCACATTCTTCAAAATATCTTGTTTCTGTGTGTGTTCAGTAGAAAGAAAGAAAAAAGTACAAGAATAATGTTCAATTTGGTGAGACCTATCCTTTTAATTAAAAAGTCAAAGCAGAAACATGAAACAGAGCATGAGCATTCGGGGCCAAATAATCCCACATTAAATGAATTTTGTGACCTACAAGTTGATCGTGAGTGACATTACCCAGTGTGAAAAGTGGGTTCAGACCAAGGTCAAATTGACATCTCTTAACCCAAAGCGCAAAGTCTTGCACAAAGCATCAGACCTGTCACTTCTAATTAGGTCTTTTTTCCTAAGGGCGAGCTGGATGTGAACATTCCCATGTGCTAGTTTCACCTCTGTTGCAGACAGTGACGTTCCTGAGAGCGCACTCCTCCTCCACAGGTACGGGAACAGGTGGACCAGCTGCTCCATTCACCCCACCACTGCGCTACCTCGTCTGGATGCCTCTGCAAATCCTCCCTCCCCTCACTGCTGTCCTGGCAGAGACAGAGACACAGTGCTTCACTGCTGCATGATAACATGGAAAATGTGTAAACAATGGCAATTATTGTCAGGCACAAGCACTTCTCTGTGTAACTTGTGGATAAAAGCTGTCATGACTCTCAAGGCACTAA
This sequence comes from Danio rerio, assembly GCF_052040795.2. Taxonomy (NCBI): domain Eukaryota; kingdom Metazoa; phylum Chordata; class Actinopteri; order Cypriniformes; family Danionidae; genus Danio; species Danio rerio. The sequence goes on from NC_141022.1 coordinate 23,943,009, forward strand.
TATTAGTCAAATGTCGTAGAGGTGCAATCTTGGTTTCAGCAGTGAACTGGTTTTTCAATGAAAGATTTTACTAGAAAACCTTTCATTTGCATACTGTAATTTTAAGAGAGAGTGCTTTTCGAGAGAATATACAGTGTAATAAATGTAGGTTAAAGACAAAATTATTAGCCCTCCAGTGTAAAATTTGTTCTTTTTCTAGTAATTCCTATGATATTTAACAGAGTAACAACATTTTTCACAGAATTGCCTATTATATTTATCTTTTAGAGAAAATCTAAAATATTTTACTTTGGCTGGAAAAATAAATAAATAAATAAATAAATGTAAAAACTTGAGGTCATTATTATTAGCCCCCTTAGGTTTTTTAATGATCAGCTATACAGAACAAACCACTGTTTTCCAATGACTTGTCTCATTAACAACATTTAAATAAATAATTACACATTTTTCTGTTATCAGGAATAAAACATTGAGAAAAAAGTTTAAGTAGAAAAAATGTTGAATGATGTAAAAGCAAGATACAGTTGAAGTCAGAATTATTGGCCTTCTGCTAATTTTTTTCTTCTTTTTTAAATATTTTCCAAATGATGTTTAACAGAGTAGGGAATTTTTCACAGTATGTCTGATAATATTTTTTCTTCTGGAGAAAGTCTTATTTGTTTTATTTCGGCTAGAATAAAAGCAGTTTTTAATTTTTTAAACACCATTTTAGGGACAAAATTATTAGCCCCTTTAAGCTATATTTTTTCTTGATAATCTACAGAACAAACCAATGTTATACAATAACTTGCCTAATTACCCTAACCTGCCTAGTTAAGCTGTATAGAAGTGTCTTGAAAAATATCTAGTAAAATATCATTTACAGTCATCATGGCAAAAATAAAATAAATCAGTTATTAGAAATTAGTTATTAAAACTATTTTGCTTAGCAATATGTTGAAAAAATTGTTTCTCCGTTAAACAGGAATTGGGGGGGGGGGGGGGCAAGCAGTCTAATAATTCAGAGGGGCTAATAATTCTGATATATATATATATATATATATATATATATATATATATATATATATATATATATATATATATATATATATATATATAGATATAGATATATATAGACACCATCTTCTGGGTGAAACTTTGCAGACTTCAAAAACCTGTTTTTAGTATTAAATAAGCCATACTACTTAAAATGAACACGGTCCATGGTGGCTCAGTGGTTAGCACTGTTGCCTCACTGCAAGAAAGTTTCTTAATTGATTCCCGACTGGGCTAGTAGGCATTTCTGTGTGAAGTTTACATGTTCTCATTGTATTCATGTGGGTTTGCAATGGTTTCCCACAAAGAGATGTGGTAAATGAGTGTGGAATTGGTTATTGTGGACCAAAATTAGTTGTATGTGTGAATGAGAAAGTCAACTTCAATATTTAAGTTCACTAAACTTAAACCATATCCGTTACACTTGAATTATAAACAGGGCTTGACGCTAAATGTTTTGATCACAAGCCACTCACCATTTTCACTAACTACAATTTTGTTGTACGGAAATTATATATGTATGCATACATTTGACTTTGGCATGCTAAAATTACTTAATATAGGTTTTGTGTTATCTCCACAAGAGCACTTGTTAAATAAGCATGAGCAAATGGGTTTTGGTTTTATGGTGTTGTATTGCAATTAGTTATTGTTTCACATAACTCAACAACACTAAGGATTTACCTTTTTTTTTCTCTGGCCACACCAAAAATAAACAAATAAATAAAAAATGATTATTCAACAAAACTTTTCTTTAAAAAAAACTATGCACAATAGTCTGTCCTAGCTAAAGGTGTCAGTTCCTAAGTTAACTACATAAATGGGACGTTATTTATGTAGTATGTTAAGTAGTATATTTATGTAGTATGTTAAGTAGTATGGGGGACAAGCAGTCTAATAATTCAGAGGGGTTAATAATTCTGATAAATATATATATATATATATACAATCTGACAAAAATTAAACCCAATCATCACATACTGAAGAAGACCTATTGTAATCTGCTTGGACCTGAGATTCTGACAGAAATCAGTCAAGTTTGGTGAAGGAAAATCATGGTTTGAAGTTACATTCAGTATGGGGGCATGCAAGAGATCTGCAGACCGGATGGCAACATCAACAGCCTGAGGTATCAAGACATTTGTGCTGCCCATTACATTACAAACCCCAGTAGAGGGCAAATTCTTCAGCAGGATAGCGCTCCTTCTCATATTTCAGCCTCCACATCAAAGTTCTTGAAAGCAAAGAAGGTCAAGGTGCTCCAGGATTGGCCAGCCCACTCACCAGATATGAACATTATTGAGCATGTCTGGGGTAAGATGAAGAAAATTCAATGAAGATAGTCCAATGAATTTTAATGAATGGGAGTCCTGCAAGAATGCTTTCTTTTTGTCATTCCAGATATGTTTATTAATAAGTTATTTGAGTCATTGCAGAGATGTATGGATGCAGTCTTCCAAGATCATGGGAGTCATACACAATATTCATTCTTTTTCCACTGCACCATTACTTTATATCCTATACTGTACATTATTTCTGTTAAGTGACAAGACTTTTGTCTAAGCAAAGTCAGACCTTACTGTCCAATTTAAATAATTAAAAATCAAGGCATGGTCATATTTTATTTTGATAAAATAAGTGTAATCTTCTACTGATGCCAAATGTTCAACTAGAAGTCAAGTTATATTATAAACAGTAAAGATAAACATAGATTAAAATTGAAAACAGGCTGGCTGTCTACACTATAAAGTTTCATAAAAAAAACAAATAGAAAAGCCAAGAAATTAAATGTGAGACAGGCCTTGTGACTTGAGAGAATCAGGGACAAGTGGAGGGCACTTTAAAGAAAAAGATGGAGCTGAAGGTGGATGGAGCCTCCCTAACGGCCCAGATAAAAGGGTCAGCGACTGTAGGCAAATTAAGCAGACTCCTGTTGTCTAGACAGCAGGTTAATCGCTCCTCTTCAAACCGTGCATCAGTGAACTTTAACACAACACAGGCACGGCTCCATGGAGAGTCTTGTGAAGCTCTTAAAGAGAAGAGCTGCCCAGCATGGATGATCTCAAACCAGCTTTAATGGTCAACATTTGTATTTTGGTATAAAGAGGCAGATTTACACAAAGACCATTTTCTTCCCAGAGCTCTGTGCACCCGTTGACCCATCCTGAATAGTGCTCTATTTAGTGCACTCACTGACATTTGGAAAGTTATGGTATATTTAAGCAGGAAATCCGCTTGTTTGAAAGTGACATTTGACATAGTTGTGTACTTACTTTCTTTTATGTAAAATGAGTCACTTTAAACCAGAACTACAGTAGAATATGGTTTAACAATAAGACTCCTAAAGCAAGAATACTGACTATTACTGCAGGCTTGAAGAAAAGCATAACGGGATGTTTGGTAGTAAGGGGGTTTGGCAGACCCCTACAAACCCAAACAACTTGGCCAGAGTTAGTTGAGTGTCCCCCACCCCAAACACAGGGGATCTTAAGGGGATCTTGTCCAAACAAGAGTCTGCATGCCCATATGTTTTTTATCTGAATGCCCTCTGGATGTTTGGATTCTAAATAGACAATAGTCTTTTCCCCCTTTCTAATGCAGTCCTAAACTGGAGGCCCCCCCAGGGAGACCACATGGGCCCAATGAGTTTTGAAATGTCACTTCAGCTAAGTTTAGTCTGCTAATGCTTGAACACGGCGCCGGTCAGGTCAAGCTGGTCATTAATGCTCCAAGTAACAAACAAATTTTATAGCAAAAGTGCAATATTGCTTTCAAATAAAACACCCATAAATGTTAGACTAAACAAGTGAGACAATGGGAATGCTCTATTTATGGACAACCATAGCAGGATGCAAAGCTTTACTTTGTAACAATGTCCAATTCATGAACTAAATTTTGTTTTGATACAGATCTTTTTCACTTTGAAAAAAAAAACTTAATCAGCATTTCTCAATTCAATGGCTGTATTCCTTTCTGAAGGGCTTGTTCCTATGCCCTAAAATGTTTGTTTTTTTAATACACTTCTGCATTATCTGGGTCAAAAATCAAAGTGTGCAAAAATTTATGAGGGGAAAAAATGTCCATCACTTGTACCCTTTGAAATCTTTAATTCCAAAGGGCTCTTTGAAGTGGCAGGTTTTGAGCATTTTGTTTTAAAACGACCCTTCAGATTGGCAGCCATGTTTGTTCTCACTCTAAAGTGCCCATGAGAGTTGAATTAATCCCAACTGGAATTCAGTGAATATAGAAACATGTACGGTGGCCGGGAATTGTGTCTGATCATTGGTAAAAATGTTTTTCAAAATATAAATTTGTCTCGAGCTTTGTAAAAGTGTTTCACACATTTTATTGTTGTTTTGCACTTCCCGGCCACCGTAGATAATGTAAGCATAATAGCAAAAATATTGACAAAAAATACAACTTAATTGAATAACAGTTTAATGAAAATGTAATGATTATAATATGTAAAACCAGCCAATCAACGCCAATTTAAACATCTCCAAAAACATTTCAGCCAGATATTTACTATAAAGTCAAATTATATTTATATTATATGAGCTGAATCTTTACTACATCAAGGTTTCTAGAAAACAAACCCTCTAATAAGCAAAATAAACATACTATTTTATAAACATGTTATGATTACAATATGTAATACCAGCCAATCAACACCAATTTAAACATCTCCACAAATGTTTCAGCCAGATTTTTACTATGAATTCAAATTATATTTATATTATATAAGTTAAATCTTGAAAAAAAGGATTCTAGAAAAAAACCCTCTAAAAAGCATAATAATCATACAAAATATGCCGCAAACATGCAGAACTGGTCTACGTACGTAATTTGCTTATTTGATGAATTTGTCTTTAAACAAGTTCCAATAAAAATGAAGGCAAAATCTAATACATCATTGAGTAATTACTTTGCAAGTTCTATAAAAGCATGTTCACAATAGTTTGACTTACTACAGTCATTACATGACCACAGACCACCAGCATCATTGCTTTGCTGCCATTCACAAATCATCTTCTATGGCCAGATGGGCTTGTAAAATTGTAAATATAAGCGCTACACCCTTCAAAAGTATTTTGTCAACTCTCTTACTTTAAAATTGGATGTACTTCTTATACACATAGCCTACTGTTTTTCACATGAAGTAGGGAAGCATGCAACTTCGTACACAGCCAAACTGTTCGAACGAACCGATTCGTGGAAATGATTCGCAATTCACATCGCTCAGTAGATTCACCTCGATTCAACTTACTCCTGACTCAAAACATGCAACAGAGAAAAGTTGTCATCGGTACAGAGTTTAGAAGCCACTTTGAAAAAAAGTACCAACAATTAATCCTCGTGATTTGTGAAATCTCGCTTTAACTCGCGAATTGTCAAAAACGTGCGTGCGGTTTAAATAATCTCAATAAAATAGCCTAAGTAACAATATTGTGCAGCGAAATTCCCAGACATAAAAACTACAATCGGGCTATGATATCCACAACATAAATCAACACAAAACATGGCATGAAACAGCAATGCCGTCAACGTAAGCGGTTTTTGGCGTGAAAGTTTGAGTCACAGAACCTCCTCTGTTTCCCGCATTGTAACCGGCGTTTGTAACTGAGCGCTTATTCAAAGATGAAGCTTACGACTTCAAGCCCAAACACTGTTTCACAGCGATATACACAAAAATGAACGCGATTTACCTTAACATTTACACCTGCTGCTGTATTAATAATCCATACGTGTATGAGAAAGTATGGTAGTAGAGTGTGTCCGACTCTTGCCGTCCAGAGACAGTACATGGTTCATTTGAGCACAAGCAGACCTCGCCCCCCTGATCTTCACCACAGACTGAAAAGAGAGAGAGGGGCTCGCACTTTGAACGAAACCCTTGATGCATTAATCGCTTTACAACCTGCTGGAAGAGAAGAAAAGCAAAGCAAAGCAGTAGAAAAGGGGGCTGGCCGGACCCACTGGAGATTGACCTTGTGGATTTCAAAGTACAGCATCCTTGAGGATCCAGAAACAGAAGTTTGCCTTCATTAGTCATGTGAATGCTTTGAGTAAACTAGTAGGCGACTAATAACAGGACCAAGACAAAGGCTACTCATTTAGAATTACCTGCTTTGTAACCTAGCCTGTTAGACTATTGTAGTTTCACATGACATGCAATTAATTTGGGCTAAACATTTGGGAAATAAGTGTGTTTTTAGGGTCACTGTAGCATTTGGAGTTTTTCGAAACCTTTATTATGTGCAATGGGTGTAACATGTTCTCTTTTAGATGTTAAATGTTATTATTTAAACACCATTATCCCAAAACTCCCAACATTTACTGTAATTTTACTAAGTTAGTTACTCATATTAAAAGTAATTTTTTTTAACTTAGGCTAGATAATAATCTTTTTAACATTTTATTATTTCAACACTATATTTTTTACCTGAGCTGACCTCAGCTTACATAAAAACAGCTATGTTCTATGTTTGTTATCTAATTTTGACTGCATCTAAAAATGTTAGCAAATGCATTAATTAACATTAATAACAATGATCAGCAGGCCAATATTCTTAACGCATTTATGTTGGTAATAGAAATGGCAGTATTCACCTTCTTTTATAACACATTAACTAATCTTTAGTAAATTTAATGTTAGCAAACATTTGTTGTAAATGTGGTAGCAATGTTAACTTGAACTAAAATACATGTACACAATGTAGAAGTACTGTATTGTTCAGTGTGATGGAAATGTTTAATATTGCTGATCATATATTGATGATTGATAATTATATATTAATATTATAAACTGATTAAGGTGTTGCTAAAGTAAAGTTAAAATGCATTATAAACATTGGGCTATTACAGCCTTGTGTAATCTACTGTTTGTTTAAGAGTTCATGAGATGTAGAGAAGTTCTTATCTAAAGCATCATAATATTGTCTTTAAAAACACACGTGAGCCCATGTTTGGGATCATTTTGCTCACAGAGGCTGTCTGTGTGTGAACTGATCTTTCTCATGCAATTAAAAGACAAACTTTATTTATGTCTGACTTTATTCAATTTCAGTCTTCACATTAAAATGTATTCCTTGTGAACAGGAAGAAAGTAGCCATAACAGCAGTTAACGTGCTAACTAATATTAATTAACATTGACAAATGAAACCTAATTGAAAAGTAACTACATATTTTCAATCATAAATTGTTAATACATTTATTAATTACAAAAAAGAAAGTAACACACTAAATAGGGAAAAAAGGTACTTATTTAAACCATTACATTTTAGTTGTATTTAAACCTTCAAAAACTCTTTAAGTACTTGTGAAACTGTCATATTTTGAAACAGATTTACATTTAATGTTTAACATCAAATATTTTGCACTAAAATACATTCAGAAATCTCCTTAATATGACACAAACTTAGGTAAATACTCAAATTAATTATTTCTACTTTATGTTATCATGAAAAGTATAATTCCACTCTAAAAATCTGACTGCAACTAACAGATACCAGGATGAAAAGGCTCATTATTGCAACTTGTATAATCACATAAATAACAGACGTGTTGGCTTACTTGAATTGTCTTTTAATTAATTTATTTTTGAGGTGTCTGAACATGTCTTTGTTATCAGAAAATATAGAATATTTATTGTGGCATTTTTTTATGATTTTTATATTAAAATGGTACAATAAATGTAGGTTTCTGACAAAAAAGATGTTCTGACACCTCAAAAAAGATAGTAGATTAACTAAACCCACAGATCTGTTGTTACCACTTTCAATTTAACATAAAATGCACTGTTGAAAAAATGCTGGGTTCCACACAATTCCTTCATGTTGTCACAACACAAATCAGTTATGTCAACTTAATGATTTTTACAAATTTAGGTAGATTAATCACAAAACAATTAAGTTGTCCTCTTTAAAAAATCGTAGGAATTACGTTGTTCCAACTCATTTTAAATAAGTAGTTTTAACAAGCATTAAAAGTTCAGAGGCAAAAAGCTTTAAGTGCCGTCTGACATTTTCATCTAAAATTAGCAGTTTTTTTCAGGCTTCTGTGTAGTTTCAGTAATTTAACTCTTATGGCAAATAATAGATTATTTACATTGTCTTTAACGTGAAAGAATATAAATATAAGAGGCTGAGAAAAACATACATTTAAGTGGAAAATTTCAGAGGTTTTTGCATCTAAACTTTTTATATTGTCTTAAAACACCAATACAACTTACATCATAATAAGCTACAGTATTTAAACAGTGTGTGTGTGTGTGTGTGTGTGTGTGTGTGTGTGTGTGTGTGTGTGTGTGTGTTTGTGTGTGTGTGTGTGTGTGTGTGTGTGTGTGTGTGTGTGTGTGTGTGTGTGTGTGTGTGTGTGTGTGTGTGTGTGTGTGTGTATTTTTAGCCTCTATCAAAGAGATACAGTACAGAAATGATGAAAACTCCTGATAACGTTACCAGATTTGAAAAATGAAACAATAGACACCTGTGAAGAAGAATGTGACTTTTGATTAAAGATCAGAGTTCTTGTACATGTGAGTCAATGTGAAGAAGAGCATCATACTGCTGAAGGGCATTTATATCTGTACAATAGACCTTTGTATGAAACTGCCAAACTGAAGGAATCTTGATCTTAAAGACACTGACATAAGGGCATTCCCACTAAAATAACAAGAAAAGTAACGATCAAACATTTCTCCACACAAAGAGCTGTCTGTCAGGCATTTTAGAGCATCCTACAGTCCATGACACTATTGTGCTGATTTACTGTGACAGTCATCGCAATATTGGATTAGTGTATTAACCCACTTTTGCTTGATGGAGTCATGAATAAAGGAATTGTTATCATATGAAGCAATAAAATACATAAAGGAGAACGGGGTCACTCATGCTTAAATAAATTGTACATTAAAGTGAAATACTTGGCTTTGCAGGTTTACACAATACATGAACCACAGCAAAAGCTATAGTAGAAGAAAGTTTGGCTTCAAATGCTGCTCATTGTCATTTATATGGAAGCAGAACTGCATTAGATATGTTTTTAAAGTGTAAATTTGGATAAAAGGGCTTTCAGTTTCTACATTTAATTTTTAATGCAATATGTCAGATTTTAAAAGTATTAAATAGAAATGTACTGCTAATTTGTAGGTGAAAATTGTTCCTGCATAAATCCTATACTTTTTTTTCTTTTTTTAAGAAAAGACTATTGTAAAAAGCATTTATGATTAATATAAAAATATATTTGTAACTAAAAATTTATTTGGATACTTTTAGCTGAAATCAGAATTAGATTTTTTTGGTATTTTTAAAATATTTCCCAAGTGATGTTTAGTAGAGCAAGGAAATTTTTACAGTATGTCTGATAATATTTTTTCTTCCGGGAAAAGTCTTATTGTTTTATTTCGGCTAGAATAAAAGCAGTTTTTAATTTATTTAAAAACATTTTAAGGTCAAAATTATTACCCCCCTATAGCTATTTATATTTTTTTACAGAATAAAATATCGTTATACAATAACTTGCCTAATTACCCTAACCTGGCTAGTTAACCTAATTAAGCCTTTAAATGTCATTTTAAGCTGTATAGAAGTGTCTTGAAAAATATCTAGTCAAATATTATTTACTGTCATCATGGTAAAGATAAATTAAAATCAGTTACTAGAAATGATTAAAGTTATTAAAACTATTAGGTTTAGAAATGTGTTGAAAACATCTGTTCTCCGTTAAACATAAATTGTAGGAAAAAATAAACAGGGGGCTAATAATTCAGAGGGTTTAATAATTTTGACTTCAACTGTAGATAGTCAGATAAATAGATAGACAGACAGACAGACAGATAGACGATAGATAGATAGACAGACAGACAGACAGACAGACAGACAGACAGATAGATAATTTGTTCATTTGTATATTGAATAAGTAAAATATTGTATAATAATGATTAAATGTTACATAAATAAATCTGCTATGCTGAATAAAGGTGAATCTATGAAGAGTTTAGATGCAAAAACCTCTAAATGCTGTCTGAAATTTTCGTCTAAAATGAGTATTTTATCGGGCTCCTGTGTGTATGTTTAGTAGGTTTTATAGCAAGGAATAAGTCCTTTTTTTAAGTGAAATATCTCAACATAAACAAAGGAGGCTGAGAAAAATGTTCATTTTCGTTCAAATGTTCATTGGAAATATATAAAAAAAAATTTCTTTGGAAATTTGAGATGGCACTTGGAGGTATATGCGTCTGAACTCTTTATATTTCACTATAAAAAAAACTTTAAAAAATAGACCTATTTGTAGACACTATTACATTTGTACATTTGTTAAACATATTTTTTTATTTATGTTATGACATATCATATCACTTGTAAATATATAGTATAGCTGTACTAGCCTACTTCATTGAGATAGTTTGGATAAAAAGTAAGTGCATAATGTTTGTCTTTGATTAATTTATTTTTTTGGTTGATTATTTGTAATTTAAATGTCTCTTATGAGGCAATAATCTTTAAATATTGTGTATTTGACCCTTTGTTTATCTGAAAGTTTTAACAACTGCCCCTTATCAATTACTGTAGGCCTATACAATCCTAAAATGAAATTGATGGCATGTCTATTAATTTCTGATGGTTAAAGAAATATGTCTCTCATTACACAGTATTTAATAACCAAGTAAAAAAAACAAGCAGTCTGTCTTCATAATAGTTTGTTAGTCTCAGGCATTTGCACGTTTACATTTCCCATTTGCACTGAATATAAACGGCAGCAGATGGCGCGAGAGCTCTATTTCACGTGCGATTCTGCGACACTAGCTGCATTCACAAATTCAGCATTTATGATACAGCCACGTGTATTTTAGCTTCAACAGACCAACTAAAACCATAAACGATCAATTACGTAATCGTCACGTTGTCATATTTAATTTCCACATAGAAAATGTGCATACTTTTACCAGGGTACATCCTTATATTTATACCAATATATTCTATATATTAACATATTTCTTTTATATATATATATATATATATATATATATATATATATATATATATATATATATATATATATATATATATATATATTAAATCTTTATAACAAAAACAACAAGTTTTTTTACAGCATTACAAAAAAAAAAAAAAAAACAGGAGGAGGAAATCTATCCATGTAGACACATATACACACAAAAACTAATCAATAAAATAAAATAGCTTCCTATAACAAAATATGTCCACCATTTTCACATCTTATCAAGTATATCCCCGTTATTTTTTTCTAAATAAATAAATAAATAAATAAATAAAAATAAAATGTTTCTTCAAAAACCTTAAATTTCTCCTCTGGTGACATATTTATTACCATTTACTTACGTCTCTACTCTTGGTTTGGTTGTGTGGCACATGTGCATTGAAAAGCGCGGGATTATGTGATTGATCAGATGACTGAACTCCTCCTTTTCTTCTCTGCCCACTGACTCCTGGTCAAACAGCAAACCTTCACATATCATCATCCATTCATCACCGGCTCTCCATCTCACTCAAGGTCTTCTCTCTATCTGAAAAAGCCAAGAGCACTGCTTTCCACTAATCTAGGACTGTTTTGACGTCATCAGGGACAATTTTTGCATATTCATTGATTAATAGAGTTGATTGGCATGTGAAAGTATTTACATTAGGTTAAATTACATAATAATTTTTTTTTCTGGGACGGTCGGACAGAGAAGAGTAACATCTAACTGAGATTGTTCTTGCAGCTCTTCTTGAGGAATCTTCATAATGGGATTACTGTTATATATTTTTTGCTGTGTTTTTTGTTTGACACGCGCCAATGTGGAGCAGCAGGCAACTGACAATACAGACAACCGCGCAACACTAGAAGATGAGATGGACAATCAAGAAAACATACTCACACAGGTAATTGCTCTTGATTATTGAAAGCTAATTATTGCATGAACATATGACTTATTATTATTAATGGAATTCGGCAAGATAACTATATTATAGACTAATATTATTTTATGTATCAAACATATTATTTAGAATTGATTATTATTGTTATCATTATTATTGTTGTTGTTGTGCTAGATTTTTATAGAAATGTATAATGTACTGTATATATAATTATTAATACAAAAATTCTGTTAATATCAACAATTAATAATAGTTAATATATCAACAAACTAATAATAATAAAAACAATAATAATAATAATAATAATAATGTTATTAATAATATAAATATAATAATGATGATGATGATGATGATTATTATGCTTGGTTCTTATAAAAATGATAATATAAATATATTTAAGCAATTTTCATAACTACATAAGCAAAGTTTTAGATGTTTAAGAAAAAAGAGCTAAAACAATCATAATTGATACCAATTTATATAATAATAACAATAATAAATAATATTAACAGTAAGAAAAATATTATTATTGTTATAGTTTGTTGTCGTTGTTATTGATCTTCTTATAATTAATTAATTAATTTATTTATTTATTTATTTATTGATGTTCTTCTTTTCCTTCTTTTATTATATTATTATTGTTATAATTATCTAAAAAAAACATTTTCTTAAAATGAAAATTATTTATTTTATTTAATTTATAAATAAAGATTTCATTGTTGACTGTCACAGCTGATCGGGGACTATGATAAAGTGAAGACTCTGTCTGAGGGTTCAGACTGTCAGTGTAAGTGTGTAGTCAGGCCCCTGAGCAGGAGTGCATGTAAGCGTATTGAAGAAGGCCAAGCCAAAACTGAGGACTTCTACACAGTAGAGACGGTCACTGCAGGACCAAACTGCAAAAAGTGTGCCTGCATTGCCCCTCCATCCGCCCTGAACCCCTGTGAGGGAGACTTCAGGTTTAAGAAGCTTCAAGAGGCAGGACAAGATGATATCAAGGTAAAATCAAGGCGTATCGTGGAATATCATGTAGATGTATGTAAATTAGGCAACATTATACTTTAAATAACTTTTATTAATCCTATCTCATGCTTATGATCTTTACTAAATACATAGTTCACCCAGAATTAAAAAAAAAAAAAATTAAAATAAATAAACCCTATTCAACTCTTCAATATGCTTCAAAGTATCTCCTTTTCAACAGGATTTAACTTTGTGGGTGAACTGTCTTTTTAAAATGTGATCACTGAGTCATTTTCAAAATGTAATATAAAATAATTTTCTTGGATTTATAGTTTATCTGTCTTGATTGATCTTTCAGCTCTCAAACATAATGGACCTGCTTGAGGGATCTTTCTATGGGATGGATTTGTTAAAACTTCACTCGGTCACAACAAAACTTCTGGAACGTGTCGATAATATCGAAAAAGTGAGTGCAAAATCAACAAAGGTGACATTGAATTAATTAATTAAATAAAATAAATTAAATGCAAAATATGGGTGAATATTGGGTGGCAAGAAGGTCGCTGGCTCGCGTCCCAGCTGGTCCAGTTAACATTTCTGTGTGGAGTTTGCATCTTCTCCCTATGTTCCTGTGGGTTTCCTCTGGGTGCTCCGGTTTCCCCCACAGACTAAGTTCATACGAGATAGGTGAATTGAATTAACTTAATTGGTCATAGTGTATGGGTGTGACTGAGAGTGTGTGGGTGTTTTCCAGTACTGGGTTGCAGCTGGAAGGGCATCCGTTGTGTAAAACATATGCTGGATAAGTTGGCAGTTCATTCAGCTGTGGCAACCCTTGATGAATAAAGGGACTAAGCCCAGGAAAATGAATGAATGAACGAATGCGTGAATATCGGATGAATATACGGCTATATTTATGTAAAAATTTAATAGCAGAATTAAATTTAATAAAATAATTTATGATTGTACTACATTTTTAGTTCATTTTTAGTTATTTACAAAAACGTCTTGACCTCAAATAAGCAAAACTCAAAAGTGTGGGTCAAAGTATTAAAGCAGGGGTCACCAATCTCTGTCCAGGAGGGCCGGTGTCCCTGCAGGATTTAGCTTCAACTTGCCTCAACACACCTGCCTGGGTGTTTCAAGTATACCTAGTAAGACCTTGATTAGCTTGTTCAGGTGTGTTTGACTAGGTTTGGAGTTAAAATCTGCAGGACACCGGCCCTCCAGAAACCCTCCAGGTGACCCCTGTATTAAAGAAACACTCCGCTTTTTTTTTTTTTTTTGGAAAAGACTCATTTTACAACTCCCCTAAAGTTAAACTGTTGAGTTTTAACATTTTTTGATCCATTCAGCTGATTTCTGGGTCTTACGGGAGCACTTTTAGCTTAGCTTAGCATAGCATAAATCATTGAATTGTATTAGAGATTAGACTATAAGCATCTTTCTTAAAAAATTCTAAAAGTTTGTTTTCAAAATCTTTATATTTAAAGCATGTTTTTCTGTAGTTGCAGTGTACTAAGACAGACAGAAAATTAAGCGTTTTTAATGTCCATATGACTAGGAACTATACTCTCATTTTTGTGTAATAATCAATGAATTTAGCTCCTGTACCCTTGGTGCAGCAGGCGCAAAGTGGAATGCTCTTTTAAGATTTCAAGTGACAATTATTATCAGTATTTTGGGGATGCACTGTGATCCTTAAATATTGTGTTTAAATAGTTATTGTACTAAATGTATTCAAATGAGAATAGAGTAATCACTAAATTAACAAGATTTACTCTAAATAGTTTTATTTGTATGCACAGGGAAGAAAAAAAAAAACTTTTCACTTCAGCACAATCACAGGAAAGCAAATCCAGTCATGGTACATCAGGGAAAAATAACAGGGGGTCTCATTATTTATTTTTGATTATACCATGGCCTAAAAACAACAATGTGCTTTTTATTCGCTTTTCAGTATTACTGTGGCAAAAGAAATCACTGTCTGCTTTCAAATGTCACAACTGGACAAAGGGGAATTGGGTTCAGGTGGTTGGGCGGAACTGCCACCCATGGTCCTCTATTGTGTTTACGTTCTCCTTACAGTCGTTTTCCGGAAACCTGACAAAGGAGAAAGTGAGCGTGAAAGGTGAAAAGGGGCAGGGGAAGGGGGCCCGCTCCAACCAAAGACAGGAGAAGAAGAAACGTCTCAGTGTGCTGGAGCCTTCACTGCAGAAGAACGCAGCAGCGGCTTTTGCTCACACTGAGGTACAGATGCAGTATATTCTAGCACAATCTTTTAGAAGAGCCTAAATGGAAGTATTCACCCAAAAATGACAATTTGTTGTTAATTAACTTACCTTCAGCTGTTCAATATGTAGGTGACATTTCTTTAGTAGAACATTAAAGGAAGAGTTCACCCAAAAAGAATATGACCACATAATTTATTTCACCCTCAAAAGCTTTAATACACCCTCAGTGTATATGACTTTTTTCATCTTTACGCCGATAGAATGATACAAACAGTTAGAATAGTTTTAAATGTTATTCTGGCTTTTCTATGCTGTATATTGGGTGTTGGTTAGTAGCAATTTTCATTGTTACATCATTGTTAATGTATGTCTTCTGAAGAAGTTCAATGTGTTTTTGTAATGATGGAAGTTAAAATATTTCAAATTTTTATTGAATAGACTTGAATGACTTTTGGCGGACAATTTCCAACGTTTTAGACGGCCAGTTTTCATATCTGACTAACTGATTTCATATTTGGTGAACATACAGTGGGGGAAATAAGTGTTGCATACAACACCAGTTTTTTCTCAGAAAACATATTTCTAAAGGTGCTGTTGACTTGACATTTTCACTGGATGTTGGTAACAATGGAAGAAATCCAAACATGCAAAGAAAACAAAACGAAGTTATGTGTAATAAAATGAAATGATGCAAAGAAAAAGTATTAAATACATGAATGAAGGGAGGTGAAGAAAGGCAGTGAAAACCCAGGCAGCAGATAAAATCTCTCAGTAGTTATTCAGCAACCCTCCGCCCTTCATCAGTGTAAATTAATATTAGCTGCTTCAGTCCAGCATCTGCATACCAGGATGATGACGATGAAACCAGAGTGGACATTTCAGCAAGACAATGATCCAAAACAAAACTTAATTTTTTTCAGGGAAAGAAAAGCATGCTGTATAATGGCCCAGCCAATTACCTGACTTAAATAAAATAGAAAATAAAAAAATAAAGATCAGATTTGATAGACGAAATCCACAGAAGCATCAAGATGTTCAACCCAGGCTCATTCTGAAAACATAGTCCCACTGACATTTCTGACCCACGACCCACGATTGACCTGCCCGCCCGCTTAATTCCCTAAACCCAGCCAATGGTTTACAAAAGCCGCCAAGAAAAAGAAAAGCCCTCGTCTGATTTTTACCACGTTTTCGGATTTTACCACATTCTCACCCTGTTGTTCACTCGTTCGTTTTTATTTTTTGGATTCTGTTTTTGTCTTACCTGATTTCTGGAACCGCTCCTCCCCAGACTTGAACCCGGTCCACATCGTTGTCGTGGTCAAATCCCTTCTGCGCCTCAAGTCCGCCGACATACACGACAAGCTAACCGGACAAACTGGTTGCGGCGGGAAAGCCCTCCACTCTGAGGTAAGCGCCAAAAGGAACGTCGTCATACCGCCCCGTAGCGTTCGCTTAAAAAAATGAAATGCAGCCATACATACCTCAGGCTACGTAATACGCGGTCTCCAGAAATGTCAGCAGGACTACGTTTTCAGAATGAGCCTATGTTGAAGGTGTTTGCACTCTGTTGAAACGTGTGAAAAAACTCACACCTGAGCAATTCATGAGACTTTATTCTCCATATAAGAGGCGCCTATAAGCTGCCATCACCAAAAAAGCCTTTCATATGAAGTATTAAATACATTTCACTAGTTTGAGTCCTTACATTGTTATTACACAAAAATAATTTTTCAGATAGTTTTTGTTTTGTTTAACTTTTATGTTTGTTTTGCTTAGGTTTTTACCAAAATTTTATTCAATTTGATTCCAATTCCAAACAGCTCCTTGAGAAATATTCTTGGGAGAAAACATAACACGTTAAATACTTATTTCCCCCCACTTTATCTCTTTAAACACACCATTCTGCAAGCATAATTCTCATGAAAGTTTTAATGCAAAGGGCAAAGCCACCACCAGTTCCTGCCTAGTGGAAACAGTGTTCAAATGCACTGTTCCAGCTAGTTTGGAAGAGACAGAGAAATATTTAATCACATCTATAGTATGCAACTGTTCCCACATCATGCTCAATAATACCCACAAATTGCCCCTCATCTCATGCAAGAGTTTTATTTAGACACAAAGTGGGTGGCTTGGAAAAAGACAATTAATGCTTCTTAGCTGATGCCAGAATGATCTGTCTAATCACATACATTTGAGAGGATGATAATTTAACAGACAATTTATTCCTGGCCAGAAGAAATATGAGGAGAAGTTTGTTGGGAATCAGGGCCCCAGCAAGCCTGTGCTGAAGAAAAGCAAATCTGAGGGTCAGGAGGAGCAACATAAACCTGCAAAGACCAAAGCAGATGCCAAGAACATGAGCCTCAAGAGCATGACCTTCTACAAGGCCAACAGAATGGAGGACAGTGAGGGGGAAGAGCGCAGTGAGTGTCTGACACCACATTTTCAGCATTAACAAGACTAGTCAGTTTTGACAAGCCAAGGTTGTACTTAAGGTCTGTTCACAGCTGGTCACTTCATGTGTTTTTTCTGATCGAGAAAAGCGCAGGTGTAAATGTCATCCATGTATAGAGAGTATAGAGAGGTCACGTTTTGATCTTCTATTGGTCAAACTCAATCACATGATGCGATTTTACTGGTCAGAGTTCACCAAGCTTGAACTTTCGAACACAGCGAGATGGGAAACTTAACGCACAAGCTTGCGTTTCCTGTCTGCCGCAGTCACATGCGTATAAATTGAAGTTTTTGGGGCGAAAAGTGCAGTGTGACCACAGCTTAAGTAGGATCCAAAGGAACACTTAAAAATTAAAGACAGGTGTGTTTGACCAAGGTTGCAGCTGAATTCTGCTGGAAGGTAGATCTCCAGGAACAGGGTTGGTCTACACTATGAGTACTTTGATTGACATGTTCAAATGAAATGCTGCAGTGGATTTATTTCAGAAAATGTTAATTAATGTTAATATTAATGAAGAAAATCAGAAAACTGTGGTAAAGTAAAACTGTTTTTTTTCAGTAGGTGCCACAGTTGCACATGAGGTTGTGAGTGGAGATGAATCAGTGGATTTAATAATTGAAGATCAGCTTCATAAGCAAGGGCCGAATACACCTGTTACAACACCTGAAGCTACTGTGACAGTGACTCAGTCCCCCACCATCAACCTCAACACACAGAACTTTACTACTGCACGCATGTCAAATGTGACAAAGCAAACTCAAGGACAGACTGTAAAAGCCATCATGTCAAGCACAATTACAACAGAAAGGCCAACTATGCCAACCTCGATGACTTCAACTAGCACAATGACACCAGGCACTAACACAACAACTATCGCAACTCCTCTTGTGGTGCCAAAACAGCTGGCCAGTGTTACAGTGCCCATAAAGAAGTTCAAGCTTAGCTGGGATGAAGTTACGACTCAAAAAAGCACAACAACTTCAAAGACTAAAGATCATGGTAAGCTTGATTTCAGATAATGATTTTGAAGAAAATTAATTTTAAAGGCATCAGAAAGGTTGCATGCCCTGCGGTTTATACATTTTGATTTTCACCAGTATGGACCACACCACACTTTGAGGCAGTCTTTGTTATAGGGATGAAAAGGGATGGAGGAGGAATGGAAGTCAGAGAATGATGAATGAATAGGTAGGTTGATTGGGCATCCTACGATGATTCCCAGAGACTCAAAGTGGGGGTACTGTCTCTAATATTTTGGTAAAGTGATTAGGATCCCCCAAATCAACCTAGAAGGGAAGAGAGGGTTATAGGGATTGTGGGAAACAAGAAAATAGAGGAAGGGTGGGTTCGAGAGAACGAGACGAACAGTGCTAGAGGGCTGATCTGCCTTAAATAAATTTAGGTGATTGGATAAGAAGGCAAAGTGAGGTATGGTCCTGCTCATGGTAACAAGTCAACTCCATTTGTTTTTTACAGGGATCTGCAAGGACACGTTAGCAAGCATTTCTGATCCTGTTACCCACAACAAATACGGCAAAAATGAAGGTGCTTGGATGAAAGACCCCAAAGGCAATGGAAAAGTTGTTTATGTGAGCGACTACTACTATGGGAACCAGCTTCTAGAATTCCGTGACATTGACACCTTTAAACAAGGTACTTCTGACTTTAAAATAGAAACTGCAGCAATTAGCTGGTCTATAGATTAAAGTACTGCATACTGTATGTAGGGAGGATCCACCATTGACTATACTTGTTGGTCCGGCACATGCCACATATGCTTATCTGGATTGAGGCATGAGACCTTTGGAGGCTAAAGCAACACCCAGAACTTTTCATCATGTCTTTCAACCATTTTGTAAACAATTCTAGTTGTGTGGCAGTGTGCATTATCCTGCTGAAGGAGAGAGCTTCTCATCCCAGTATATATCCATTTTCTAACATAGCATGAAGCCTATAAAAGTAAACATACAGCTGCCCTAATACTTTTGGAAGAGTGTCCCTTGAAACTAGTGGTGGGCAGAGCAAGGCTTCTTGAAACACTCAAACAGTCGAAACAAATGTTTTGAAGCTTCGAAACGTTTTGAAAACCTGTCTCTACATTGACATCTAGTGATCATTTATTTAATGCTTTGCTCTGGAACATCTTTAGCAAAGAAACAGTTAAGCAAATTAATGTATTAAACCACACGTTAAAGAGTTGAGGTTTCAAGTGATTTAACAGAGCGATGAGAGTTCCAGACTAGCATGCAGAGATAATGGGTTCAAATCCAGGGTGATGCAGTTATAAATATTAGATTGTAAATGCTCTGTTGTTGTAACATGCTTTGTTTTAACATTGTTCTGACATCCGAATGAACACATTGTGAATAAATATGTCTTGTGTTTTTAATATGTATTTTAATAATGTTACATAAAGTAACATTATTAAAATACATTAAATCATAATATCAGAGTATTTGTAAGTCAGGATTCAAACTTTTTTTGCAGCACAGTTACTCTGTGCACAAGCACAGCCCACTAGGCTACATAAGACTGACCCTGTCAGTTAAATGCAAATCCACCAGGTCTTGAAAAGCTTCTGAAATGATCAATGCTTTGAATCGCTTTAGTCACATGACCCGGTGTTTCGAAACACTTTAGTAACGTAACCTGGGTGTTTCAAATCACCTTAATCACGTGACCTGGGTGTTTCAGATCATTCTTCAGTGAAGTGTTTCGAAACACTTGGGCTTCGGGATGCTGACACTGTCTCGACACATCAGTTTTACATCAGCCATTCGTACTTAAAACTGGATCATCATTAAACTTAAACTTTCTATTATGTTAAAACATGACATTGATTTCTTTTCTTTTTCTCATAGGGCAGGTCAGCAACTCCTACAAACTCCCCTATAACTGGATTGGCACTGGCCATGTCGTCTACAGTGGCTCTTTCTTCTACAATAGAGCTTTTTCTCGTGATATAATCAGGTTTGATCTTCGTCTCCGGTATGTTGCAGCCTGGACCACCCTTCATGACGCAATATTAGAGGAGGAGGAGGCCCCTTGGACTTGGGGAGGACATTCAGATATTGACTTCAGTGTGGATGAGAGTGGGTTATGGTTGGTGTACCCAGCTCTGGATGACGAGGGGTTTCACCAGGAGGTGATCATTCTGAGCAAACTCCGTGCCTCTGACTTACAGAAAGAGAAGAGCTGGAGGACAGGTCTAAGGAGAAACTACTATGGAAACTGCTTTGTCATCTGCGGTGTACTATACGCCGTCGACAGTTTTGAGCGCACACATGCCAATATTTCTTATGCGTTCGACACACACACACATACCCAAATGATTCCTCGACTCCCTTTTATAAACAACTATACCTACACCACACAGATTGACTATAACCCTAAGGAACGTATGCTTTATGCTTGGGACAATGGTCATCAAGTGACCTATGATGTAATATTTGCTTATTAAGTGAAGTTTATTTATAGACTCATTTCGAGAGGATCACATGCTTTTGATTGATCACGGCTGGTCCCGCATTAGCCGATTCATGATTTACCAATCAGACAATTCCTAAGTCTCCATAAATAAAATAAGTTCCATACCACAGTCATCTTAGTTTTGAAGAATACCCCCTTCCACCCCTACTGCTTCTCCTTTCCTAGATGGGCAGCACGGCGGCCCAGTGTTTAGCACTGTTGCCTCACAGCAAGAATGTCACTGGTTCTAGTCCTTACCAAGCCAGTCAACGTTTCTTTGCAGAGTGTACATGTTTTCCCCGTGCTCGCGTAGGTTTTCCCCCACTATCCAATAACACATGACTTGAGTTAATTGTCTAATCCAAATCGGCACCATAGACATGCTCCTAGTAAGTAGTTATCTCTTCGTAGCAATCCCTAATTGTTCATTAGCTACAAACAGCAGGGAAGTTCTCGAGATCTACCAGAGCTCAAACTCCAATCTCGCCCTACAAATGAGAGGGGGCCCGGGCTCGAGGATCTTATAAGCTCAGGGCTCTCTCTCGGAACAGCATGCCAAACATGCTTTAAAACCAATCATCAGCAAAGTATGAACTCTTGAACTGTAATTTAATCTAACACTTTATTAAAGTACTGCTTGCAGCACTTCTTGTATAAAATAGTCAATGGATTATGTGTCTAAGTGGGTTGTAGATCAGTCTACATGACAAATATTTTATGGATATTTCACCATGCCTTATTTTTTTGTCTGCTGCATGTTTTTGCATTTGCTTTCATTTGATGTTTTTTTTTTCTCAAAGGAGTAAAATTATAATTTAGGTTTTAATGACAAGGTTCTCACTGCTTACATAAAGTGTACTGTACTGTATATAATGTAATTTAAAATGAATTTAATCTAAATCTAAAAATAAACGAACACCTGTTTAAACCTGTTTCATTTCATTGAAAATAACATCTGAAAAGTTATTTAAACCAAATGCAGCTACTTTTTTCTTTCTAAAATTATTCTATACTATAATTATTTGCTATTAAAGATTTACATTTAAAAAAATAATTAGATCACCCTAAGACCATGCTGACAAAAATATACCAATTAAGATTTTTAAAACATTTCTTAAAATTGTGCAAATACATTTGACAAAGATAAAATCAAAAATAAGAGTGAGGCTTTATCCTTTTTTTTTTTGGTGGGGGGTGGGGGGGGGGTATTTTAATATGGATGCATCTATCCAAAGCAATTTAAACCTGTGAACACGGAGGCCATGGGGCAGTAGGCTGCCCGGGGACCAGTTTGGGGTTCGATGCCTTGCGCAATATTTATTAGAGTCAAAGTATAAGAGCTCAGAGTCAAAGAGTACAACAACTACCATGGAAGTAAAATTGAGAACTGATTAAAGGTGCAGTATGTAAGTTTAACACCAAGTGGTTGAACTAGGTATTGCATTCCTAGATCAAAACAAACGCAAGTGCAGGTTGCCAGACTGAGGACCAAGGAGTGAGTCTGATAGTTAAGCCTAAAGGCTGATTTTAATCGCGTTCAAACTAAAAAAAAATAGCACGTGATAGAAGTGGAGTTTTTGTTCTAACCAACACCTCAAATTTTATTAGAAATCAATCAGCTTCTATTTTTTGCAGGTGGACAACAAAAAGCTGAAAATAATCACCTCAGGTAAACCTCATGTGCTTTATTCAGTGTTAAATGCTAACAATGTGAGCTTAAATGCCATTTTACATGACATTTATTGCCATACTACTGAAAGCAGCAGCAGATAGTTCACCTCAGATCTTGAAAATAAAATAAACCATTTGAAATTGAACTTTAGAACTGTGACTCAAAACCAACACATATCAGTGATTCAGCATGTACACTTAATAATGTTAGAGGTTTATTGTGTATTAAACTATAAATCTTACCATTTCGGGAGTTAGTGCATATTCTGTGGCTGTGAATAGCTGTATTTACATTTCTGTCAGGTTTTGTCTGGTGTAAACAGCCAAATTACTTATCACTGCAAATCTCATCACCTAGCGTGTTGTTAGGACAAGGGGTTACAATGTAACATGCTTACCTAATGTTTATATTTGTAATATTTATATTATTTGCAAATTAATAACTTCACATGGAACTCTGAATCTGCATCTCATTTCGGAGTCTGTTACTGTCCACTGGAGGTCACATTTCGGCGCATGCTTTGAGAGCCTTTCTGACTGAATGAATGAAATATGCAGTTTTCCAACAAGGGAACCCGGGGTGGTGAAATATAATTGGCTAAAGTGGCATTGGGCAGGTTAAAAGAAACCAAAACAAAGACATTGTTCCATCACAGGATGACCATTTCCAAAGCAGAATATCTGACTTTAGCATTGTTTTTCAGGTAAACAAGAATGTTTACTTGGCATAAATATCTGCAAACATATTATGGTATTTTTATGCTTTAGAAGAGTCAAAAACTTACATAAAGCACCTTTAACATATCTTCATTTTTGGGGTGCATTGTCTATTAAATATGTTTTAACAATATGTAGTTTTTTGTTTGTTTGTCATGTATTTATTGAAGTCTTCAGCTTGATTGAAATTCTCACATGCTCAGTCTATCTCTCTTAAATGTGCAACCAGCTTTCTCTTTGGAAACCTTATAGTGAAAGCTAACGTTACTCCAACAATGTCAGTCATGTTTAAGAAAATTACTTACTGAGTAAAAAAGATACAACTCACTTTAACTGTTAGACAAGCTGAAGTGACTGATATGCCAAATGACCGCCACTCCACATGTACAAAATGCCAACTTACGTGGTACAAGACTAAACACGCACGCCCCTAGTGGTTTAAATGGACTTGAAGCATTTATGAGAATGGCAGAGCAAAGCTGTGGGGAATCATTCATACTGTTATATATAAGCAGGGCCATGAATGGAGGCCACATCTGTAGAGCTGTGGAAAAGTAGAGTTTGAAACCCCAGAGGTCTCCATGGAGGCTTTACCTTGGCCAGGCCCACCGTCTGTCTGGGCGAGTTGATGGTGTCACACTATACTAAACAGAGTTCATATGTTTGCTCACTCTGATGTCAGCCAATGCGGTCATTCATTCATGTTGTTCCTGCGTTTATTCTGGTTTAGTCTTAATTCAAATTGGTTTTACGTCTGTAGACCATCATGCAGTTGGTACAGAATGCTGAGGGAATCTTCTAAAAATGTGAGTCTTTGGTTTAATAGCTATTAGTTTATTCTTCATGTTCATTCATTAATTTTCCTTTGACTTAGTCCCTTTATTCATCAGGGGTCACCACCACGGAATGAACCGTCAACTTATCCAGCATATGAACTAAGCAGTGGATGCCTTCCAGCTGCAACCCAATACTGGGACACATCCAGACACACTTGCTGTGAGGTGATAGTGCTAACCAATGAGACACCATGTTGCCTTCTTGTTCATGTTTATTTCATAAATAAACTGTTGCATTTAAAGCTTTTAAAGTCTTGTCTAAATTCTCCCCATCCTCTGTCATGAATCTTAAGAAAATGTGTAGAAAGAGCCAGATGAAAAAACAGGGAAGTTAACCTATTGAAAAGCTCCTTTGGGAGCCAACCCTTAACATGTGAGAGGATGGTGAGGGGATGTTGTTGTCATGCCGGAGTTAGAAATGCTCCCATCGGGTGTATCTAAGCCCATTATGCATGCTTCTTCTTAAAAAGACATGTCTTCACAGTATTGGGGGCCACTGAACTTGCCTGGGGAACCCTCTGGAGGTAACAAGACATACAATAACAGGTCAAAGACAATGACCTACAGGCCAGATTCAGCTATAATTCTCTTACACACTTCATTTGATCTGAAGTGTCAAGAGGAAAAACAAGGTAAGATGAGAATGAGGAGGTCATAAATCTTGTGATCTTATCCTAAACAAGACAAAACTCTTTTGGGATTTTCACTGCTTCTTACTATGGGCCTCTTCAAAACTCAAATTCACCTGGTGGTTTTCATGGACCACTAATAGGACACGGAAAAAAGAGGTTAAGACTTTCAGGAGTGTCTTTATAGACTCCCCACCAATTTGATTTTGAGACCCCTACTTTAGGCTAAGCCTTTTTTATAAAGCAGTAATCCACATTTTGCTAGTTGTGATAAGTAACATATTAGGATTTCTCTATAAAACAATAGAGTACCCTGCATGCTAAAACAGAAACTAAAGTGGTACCAGTCAGGGTTAGGGGCAGCAGTCTCAAGGAGTCCTAGATCTCCCTTAGCCAAGACCCCAGATAATTCCTATGGCTTGTCTGAGAGGATTCTAAGTTCCCAGGTAAACCAAAAGACATTGACCACTCCAGGGTACTTCGTCAGGACCTCCTCCCAGTGGAACAAGCATAGAACCCCAGGTAAGCATCCTAGAGGCATCCAAAAAAAATTTTCAAGCCACCTCAACTGCCTTTTCTTGGTTTTGCTTGGAGCTCGTCCCAGGTGACAGAGCTCCTCACTCTAAAGGGTGTGCCCTGAAACTCTGCGAAGGAAGCTCATTTTAGTGGTACCCTGCATGTTAAAAAAGTGCCACTAAGTGAAGTTTATTTATAAACTAATTTCGATATGATATTTCGAGATGATCACATGCTTATGATTGCCTGCGGCTGGTCCCGCATTATTACACCAATCAGACAATTCCTAAGCCACTATAAATAACCAAAGTTCCACATGCATAACAGCTATCTTCGTTTTGAAGAATCCCCCTTCCACCCCTTCTCCACCTCCTTTCCTAGATGGGTGGCAAGGTGGCTTAGTGGTTAACACTGTTGCCTCACAGCAAGAACGTCACTGGTTCTAGTCCTTACCAAGCCAGCCAACGTTTCTGTGTGGAGTTTACACGTTCTCCCCGTGCTCATGTGGGTTTTCACTGGGTTCCCCGGTTTCCTCTCACTATCCAAAAACATGCAACTAAAGTTAATTGACTAATCCAAATTGCCACCTTAGACATGCTCTTAGTAAGCAGTTATCTCTTCATAGCAATCTCTAATTGTTCATTAGCTACTACAGCAGGAGAGTTCTCGAGATCTACCGGAGCTCAAACTCCCCTTCTCGTCAGGCAAAAGATCTTATGAGCTTAGGGCTCTCTCCCAGGACAGCATGCCAAACAAGCTTTATAATCAGTCATCAGCTAAGTGTGAACTCTTTAAAGGGTCCTGTTCAATAATCACTATGTGATGAGTTGGGAGTGAGAACATGTTGAAAAAATCGACCAATGCAGGATTATCAATGAGTGTTGGTCAGGCTTAGTTTGAGCAGTGTTCCATTTGGTTGCTAGTAGTTGAACCTTATTGAGGCTTTTGGACCACACTAAGCATTTTGAATCAGCTCTATAAGAAAACAAACTCTAATTCTAAAAGCAAGAGCGATGAAACAAACAAAGATATGTAGGTGCTAAAGATAAGGCTCTGCCCAAGCATAATCAAAGCCCCCTGGCATTATAAAATGTATATTTTAGTATGTTTTGATACATCCATAACATTAGTCAATTTATCATTTTAGGAAAATTGATGACAAATTAAATAAGAATATTACTAGAAATATTGTGCTTGATTTAAAATTGCACAAAGATAATAACACAACAGAGAATAGCAGCACAATTTAATCATTGGGTAATCCTTCAGACTACAGGTCTGTTGCTGTCACCAAAGACTCATTCACTCAATGGGTCATTGAACTTGGATGAATCTCTGAGCCAATAACATTCAGCCATAATGGAAAATGGATGGCTGTATTTTCATAAACGCTCTCCAACAAACCCTTTAGGTCCAGATTTTCTTTCATACAGCTGGGTTATTACCAAACCAGTGCAGCCCCAGTCTGTGCTTTCTATCACTGCGGCAGTGGTGTATATGTAGTGCTCTGGCCATTTAATCAGCCAGTGATGGTTGTGGGAGCAGAGATTCTTTTCTTTAGCTTTGACCCAAAAGGAACTGTATCTTGTTTCCTAATACTGTGACTCAGATAAAACAACTGGATGGTTAAGCCTGAAAAAGTTTATTTGATTTAAAGATTTGTGCCATTCTGTTTACACTTTGTAGAAAGGTCAGTGCACAAGTGATTTACTTATAGTTGCCAGTGCATATTAAGGCAACTCTATGGAACATTTGCTCATAGTTCTTTTTAAATTACACTCATCCTCTAAATCGCTCTCCCGTCCTGGTTACGGCACCAACACCAGTAATTAAATTCTATTTTGACTGTTCCAAGTGAAATTCAAACAGACGTTTCAGTCATGGTAGGCAGGCACGTTAACAAAGATGCTACAGTAAGATTATTTTCACAGCAACTACAAGCTGGCCTCCGTTTTACTCTCATCCAGGTCACAAAACCAATCTAACTTCTTCAATTCTATTTACACTACTCTAAACAGGACTCAAACTAGTGTTGGAGGCAGATACAATCACATCTAACATCTAGCATATGTCATCAAATCTCATTCCCATCTAGGTCATGGCACCAGTCTAACCCCTTCCATTCTTCTTGCACTCCTTTAAGAGGGAATTGAACCTAGGTTTCCATAATGGAAGACACCAATGATTGCAGTAACTTGATTGCACAGCTCCTACTAGCTGGCCTTCATTAACACATATAAATAATTTATTAGAAGCAATGCCGTTTTCCATTAAAATATTTTAATTATCTATTTTAAATTGATGGACTATGTTTGTTTTACTCAAGAGCAAGAAAGTACACACACATTTTTCAGCACACACACATAGAGGAACTGCCACTACTGAAAACTTTAAAAGTCTAGAGATTGAAATCAGGCATCGGTAATTTTCTCTCTCGAGTTCCCATTAGCCCTGTTCTGGCACGTTTTCAGACAGAAACACATTCGTCTGCTCATCTAGTAGTCATCAGCTTGAAATAACGCTGAAAACGAGGTCTGAAACTTCAGAGGAGCTGTCTGAATAGGTCTAATTGTGGGAGTGTTATCCCTGCATGGCATTAGGACTCATTCACTGTGAGACTCAATAGTGATTTATCAGATTAGCATCAAGAGAATGCTTTTACCAAACCTCATTGGACTGTTTATGCAGCCATCAAACACATGGCATTCCTGGAGACCTTTCAGAGGGGAACTCAACACGCTGTATCTGTATTAGATCAGGCATTACAGATAATACTTTGAAGTAAATGCAATTACACTCATCAGGGCTGAAAGGAGGGCATGCTTTTACTAGCACTAAGCACTGCAGGATACAAAAGCCAAAAAGTTTTTTTTTTTTCTGTATAAAAACATTTTTGCTTCTGTATGGAAAACGAATTTCAGCAATGTATTACAGTTGAAAGTCATTTATAGCATTTTTATATGTATATTAAAAATAAAGTAATTGCATTTTCATACAGAATATGGCAGGAAACATAATATTGACATATCCATTGTACCTGAAATTCTATTTCATGTAACAGCAAATGCCCCAAACCTGCCTAAAATGCATTGACAGAAGTCATTCTGCAAAAGTATATGTACAAATTTTAAATATTAGCCTGATGCCACCAAATACAAAATAAAAACGTATAATTTTAAAATGTTTTGATCAAGTCATGCTGGCAACGGCTGGCTGATCAGCAGGCCAGTTGTTGCTGGAGGTCCCCAGATCAAGGTATAAACAATAAGGTTATTGTTCATTTGCAGTGGTAGGTCCAAAACTGTGGAATACCCTCTCTTTAAAACTTGGCATCATCACAAATGTGGCACTGTTTAAAGCAACCTTGAAACCTATTAATTTAGACTTGCTTCTATATACGGTGGTACAAAACTTTTATTGGCCATAGTGTTCTTACCATCTTGTGTGTTTGTGTGTTTAATTTTGCTTTTAATGCTGTAAAACACTTTGGGCAGCCTCCTGGTTGTAATAAATAAAGTTGATTGATTGACCGAGGGGGTGACGCAGTGGCACAGTAGGTAGTGCTGTCGCCTTACAGCAAGAAGGTTGCTGGTTCGAGCCTCGTCTGGGTTAGTTGCAGTTTCTGTGTGAAGTTTGCATGTTCTTCTTGCATTCGCGTGGGTTTTCTCCGGGTGCTCCGGTACAGGTGAATTGGGTAGGCTAAATTGTCCGTAGTGTATAAGTGTAAATGAGTGTGTGTGGGGGTGTTTCCCAGAGATGGATTGCAGCTGGAAGGGCATCAACTGCGTGAAAAAAACAAAAAACATGCTAAATAAGTTGGTGGTTCATTCCGCCGTGGCGACCCTAGATTAATAAAGGGACTAAGCCGAAAAGAAAATGGATGAGTGAATTAATGATTGACTGAGATCTTCTCGATCATCCACATTGTCTAGTCTCAAACTAAAACCAACACCGTGAGTGACTGTGTTAACAATTTAGAAGCTTGTTCGTTACATTTACAACATGCAGTTTCAAAATTTGGCTTGGGGGGCTTTGAAGATACTGGAACCTATTCAGGGGTGCGTTTCTCAAACATCGACGTAACTTGTGGCTAAACTGTAATAGTACAATGCATTGTTTGGGAAAAGAATGATGTAGTGGTTCCCAAAACCTGTAGTTTCTCCGACGCAGATCCATCATTTTAACCACATTAGTTATAATGTATAACGGCCATATTGATGCTCTAAATGGGGTGGAAACAACTTCTTTATAGAAGAACCCCATAATTTCTTTGTGCAAATTATATTGTTTTACACAAACACGCATTTAAAATAAAATCCAATTTTACTTTTGATAAAAACATGCACTCGCTTTCCATATTAGTTGAAATATATGTAAATGCCACATATAGGGCCTATGTTTCCTTTACAAATAGTATTGAGAATATTACATATTCTATTCTAAAACATAAAATCACTTACAAAAGCTAAAACATATTCTAATCCCATATATAAATAATATAATAAATAAATAATACGGCTGTTTATTAAGAAATAAAATGTAATATTTATTATTTATTAAAATAAAAAAATCCTATACTTTAATAATAATATTAATAATTATAATGATGATGATGATGATGATTACTATTATTATTAGTATTAAGTAGTTTATTTATTTTTTGAAAAGTCTACTTTTACAACTGGACACATGCAAACCACTACAGAAATGTCATATACAGTACAGATTACTAAAGAACCTACAATAAATTAAAAGCATTAATGTGTGCTATGATCTTTTGTTTTCACAAGCTTTAGAGATGGAACATAAACATAAAATTAGCCAGTTGCTAACCACAGCTCAAGAGGTGTAGTTTCAAGCAAACAAGTTTGCAAGGCTCTGGCAGTTTACGAAAGTTCGTTTGAATGATAGATTTGGGAAACGCCGAATCAACAAACTATGTTTGTAATGACAGAACTTGCAACCTTAGTTGGCTAATATTGGTTTTCAGAAACGCGCCCCAGAGCATTTCAGACAGACAACAGAACATAGAAGGGCTGCCAGAGTGTACGTGAAAAATAACCTACAATAGTACACCAAATAAACAAATAATGACCTCATAAAATTTGCATTATACTGTATGACATCTTTAATAAATGTTACTCAACTACATTATAAATCAGGTTTTATGTAAAAGAACATATTCACAAAAAAAAGAAAGTTGGAATCTGTGAAGCATTGCATCACTTATTAAACTAAAAATAATTTTGCAGTAATTTCAAAAAACTATTTAGTCAGCATTCGCAAGACTCTCCAGGTAAAATCAACAAACAAATATTACATCACACTAAGTGTGTATATGAGTACACCCCTCACAAATTTAACTTACGATAAAGGTCCAAAATTAGTACACCCAAATTTATGTTATGTAATGTTATGTTGATTTAAAAAAAAAATCTAATATTTCACATGCATTTAAATGTTTAATCTTTCTATTTCTAAAGATGTTTTATTCAAATGCTTCAAAATATATTATCTATATTCACTGAGAAATGGATAAAAGTATCTAAAATGGGTTTTACTCATTTATGATGAGCACTGTATTGAAAACTTTGCTATTGCTGTATTTCATTACTTTTTCCACCTTTTCTCCTAACGTTACAATCTGTTTTTAGCCAGGTGTTTTCTGTAGCTTGTAACTTTCATCCTTGAACAACATCTTCAAATACTGTCTCTGCAAACAATCAGTTACATTGTGAGAAGTTCCAGTGATCCATGTCTAAATATTCAGCAGTCAAAATCATATTTATTAAAGAATCTTTAGTATTTCCTTCAGTAGGATATGAGGCAGAAGCTTTCTCTACCATGCCTTCCCACACAATACACTCAACAATGACTCATTTCAGGCCTGTATCTGAAACCAGATGTGTAGAGACTGAACAGGAAAAGGTCTGGGACGGTCCCCTAAGAGGCCTCTGATGCTGATGACCATTCTATTAGACTGATGTACAACAGTTTCGTTTTGTTTTGTTTCGTTTCATTCATGCATTCATTCATTTTCTTGTCGGCTTAGTCCCTTTATTAATCCGGGGTCGCCACAGTGGAATGAACCGCCAACTTATCCAGCACGTTTTTACAGAGCGGATGCCCTTCTAGCCGCAACCCATTCCCTGGAAACATCCATATACACTCATTCACACTCATACACCACGGACAATTTAGCCTACTCAATTCACCTGTACCGCATGTCTTTGGACTGTGGGGGAAACCCACACGAAAGCAGGGAGAACATGCAAACTCCACACAGAAACGCAAACTGGCCCAGCCGAGGCTCAAACCAGCGACCTTCTAGCTGTGAGGCGACAGCACTACCTATTGTGCCACTGCGTCGCCTTACTTTAAGTAATGAAACATTGATAATGGGCTAATTTTTAGAAAGATTATGGAAACCCCGAGGCAGTGATGTGACAATGGTGTGTAGCGAGCTGACTGTTACACCTATGATAATGTGCATTATTTTATAATAATTAAATGGGCAGGAGTTGATTATTTCACATGTACTGTGGTTTTTTGTGGGGTTTTTTTTTCTTCAACATCATCAACTGCCAAAGTTCAGTTCCAAAACTCAAGACTGCAAGAACGGAGGATGCGTAAAAGCTGCCGGATGTGTTCTTGATATTGAGGACGCATCGACAGACTTGAACACCGAACTCGCTGTAGAACTCCCAGAAGTCATTGCGCCTGAATAAAGGAGGTGGGAAGCATTGCATTTAGATTAATTATTAAAGTTCAGAGATATAACTCATTAATCTCAGGAGTTTCCCTAAACGAGATGGTGAAAAACTAAACATTAGCTACCATGAATGAAGTTAGTTTTATTTGTATTTTGCAAAGTATATTTGTAAAGTCTTTATGCATAGTATATATTTTGAAAAGGGCTAAAAAAAAAAAAAAACAATAAATCTTTGTATAACTGCTGTAATGTTTAAATAATTTTTAGTTATAAATGCATGGTCATGTGTCCATCAGGAAGAACGCAGCAACTTATTTCTCATAGGACGCGCTCTGTGTTCTCGTGGTCTCCCGAGTTTTTTCTTCCAAGGTAACTTGGCAAGACCACTCTCCACGAGCACGCTCCACTTCTTTTTTGTTTCTTGATTTTCTCGATTTTTGACAGTTATACCTAATAACTTAAATCCTTTAGCATAGTGATATGTAACTGTAATGTGGTGAAGACCTGCCTGGAACTACTTTAGCTGTGTGGATGCCTGGAGATAATAGCTTAGAATAAATTAATAAATTCATGGTGTCACACACTTTGTTTATTTATTGTATATTAATTTGTATATTTATATGTTTGATAAATGTTGAACAAGGAAGCATTAAGTAGATTTTTTTTCTCCCAGTTGATCAATGATTTATAAAAAGTCGTCAAGTTTCCTCAAAATATGAAGCAACTCAACTGTTTTCAACATTGATAACAATAAGAACCAAATTACATTTTGAATAATCATTTGAAAGATCATGTGACACTGAAAAACTGCATAAGTGGTGCTGAAAATGCATCTTTGAATCACAGGATTAAATTACATTTATAAACATATTCAATTATTCATTCATTCATTCATTCATTCATTCATTTTCTTTTCGGCTTAGTCCCTTTATTAATCAGGGGTCCCCACAGCGGAGTGAACTATTAACTTATCCAGCACATGTTTTACACAGCGGATGCCCTTCTGGCCGCAACCCAACACTGGGAAACACCCACACACTCTTGCACAGACTCACATACACTACAGCCAGTTTAGGTTATTCAACTCACATGTACCGCATGTCTTTGGATTGTGGGGGAAACCAGAGTACCCAGAGGAAACCCACACCAACACGGTGAGAACATGCAAACTCCACAAAGAAATGCTAACTGACCCTGGGCTTGACCCAGCCGGGGCTTGAACCAGTGACCCCATATTAAATTAGAAATAATTTATTTTTAAGTACATTCATATTTCTAAAATATTATTGTTCAATTATATCCGAGAAAACAAACACAGGGAATTAGTACTTTCTACAACAACATTCTTAAACTCTTTAAATGTAGTATATAAAAAAATCAAACATTGTAAATATCACAGCATGGATCTATTTTATATTTGAACATAACACTATTACACTCTAAAAAAAAATTCCGTAAAAAAACGGTAAAATGTACTGGCAGCTCATTACACAAATATTTTACCGTAAATTAAAAACGGAAAACTTCTGTTAATTAACAGTGTGTCAACATTAAAAAAACAAAAAAATATCCGTTTTTTGACAGTTAAACTACTGTAAAATAACCAACCATTTTATAGTAATTTAAGGGTTTTCTATATAAAAAAACGGTTATTTTCTGTGTTTTTAAGGGTATACCAACAGTAAAAAAGCGGAAATATTCTGTGTTTTAATAGTATACCTACTGTAAAAAAACAGACAGATTCTGTGTTTTAATAGTATACCTACTGTAAAAAAACAGACAGATTCTGTGTTTTAATAGTATACCTACTGTAAAAAAACAGACAGATTCTGTGTTTTAATAGTATACCTACTGTAAAAAAACAGACAGATTCTGTGTTTTAATAGTATACCTACTGTAAAAAAACAGACAGATTCTGTGTTTTAATAGTATACCTACTGTAAAAAAACAGACAGATTCTGTGTTTTAATAGTATACCTACTGTAAAAAAACAGACAGATTCTGTGTTTTAATAGTATACCTACTGTAAAAAGAGCACTTTTTTGTGTTTTAATAGTATACCTACTGTAAAGAGAGTTTTTTGGGTTTTAATAGTATACCTACAGTGAAAAAATGAACAGATTCTTTGTTTTAATGGGATACCTACTGCAAAAAATAATTATTTTACTAATTTAATGCTCTTCAAGCAGCATAGAAATGGCAATTGGTAAGGACAAACATATACATATGGGAAATACACTATAAATGATTTACAATAGTAAAACAAAACATTTATTCTATACTGTATGTGTAGAGAAGCAGTACAAAAACAACTTTGCAATTAAAACAGATTCTTTAATGAATACAAATCATTTGAATTCCAAATAGCCAGTTATACACACAATAATACATATTGACATGTGAATCACACAGTGAGAGGTCTTGGCAAATAATCTCATAGCAAATTAGTTTTAAATGTTAGCTTCAAGATAATTAAGGACAAGTGGGCAAATTACAAGTACTTTACATTAAGAAACCAGGTTAACTGCAAGATGGCAGGAAACAGACGATACAACTGGGTCTTCTTCCTCTCCAATACTGATACTTCAATGGCTGTAAAACAAAACAAAAAAAAAACATTACTAATGACTTTTCACTCACAACTGGGGTGATTCCTTGCATATCAAAAGTTCTGTTAATCATTGACTCTACATTAATAGATGTTAGTAGTCAGTTATAAATACAGCTACAAATGCTGTAATCTTGACTTAAGCACATTTATAATGTGCTTAATAATTGTGCTAACAAACTTTAATGATTGATTTTACATGACTATTTTTATATTTTAAAAAAAATTAAAAAAATTTATATATATATTATATTATATTATATTATATTGCATTATTTACAAAACTTCTTCCAATTTGGTGGCCTAATCTAAAGTGAGGATTATTTATGATTTATAAATCCTTATAAACGACAGTTAAAGGCTCAGTATTAAATGAACAATAAATTATTACAGTGTTATCTAAAAAATGTAATTACTGTAAATATGAAACCTTGCTGAATAGCAGGAGTGCCAAAATATAACATAAAACTGGATAAAACAACAATAAAATAATTTAATGATATATTACGATGCAACATTTCAGTGTTATTTAGCTATGTTTAAACTGTACAGTAATTTTATTTTAGATAAGATTTATTTTTTATTTAATACAATAAAATGAATTTCATTTTTAGAATATAACTGAACCTTTAATTGTGATTTATAAGGGGATTTACAAAGCATAAACAATCCTCACTTTAGGCTACAAAACTGGATGAAGTTAACAAAAGCACTTATTAAAATATTGTATATACTTTATATACTTTTTTTTAATACTTTATATACAAGTATAACTATTACTATTCATTCATGTTTTTTTCTTCAGCTTAGTGTGTACTCGCACTATGTACAGTTGCCTTGAACCAGGCCGAAGCACGCTTGTCCTCCCTACCGTCTCCCCCGACGTCCCGCACTCGCATTGCATTCGAGCCTGAGCACTCTTACATCATCGATGATGCCCCGTTTAGTTTAAGAAGTGCTCTCTCTCAGCACAGTGGAGAATTCTTAAATTATTTTGTTTTAGTCGTTTGGGATGCAGTAACACGCAGTCAAATATTTCGCCGAACAGCACAGCCACTTTTGATGTTCACAAACAATCATAAATTCCTTGTGCTGCAGGAATAGGAGGTTTGCTAAAGGCGCAGCTGTGGTGCAGTAAGGGGTTTGCGTATTTAATAATCAACGACAGTTTGCGTTTATTGAACAGTAATAGTGGTTAATTTATCCAAATCAAACCGTCCCTTGCAAACTGTCACAAAAGACACAAACCCCTCACTGCACAACAGCTGCACCTTTAGCAAACCTCCTAGTACCTGCAGCACGATGACTTTGATTGTTTATGAGCGTCAAAAGTGGCTGATCTGTTCGGCGAAATATTTGACTGCGTGTCACTGCATATTAAACAACTAAAACGATATAACAATATAAAGAAATCTCCACTGTGCTGAGTGAGAGCACTTGTTAAACTGAACAGCACATTATCGATGACGTAAGCGTGCTCAGGCTCGAATGCAATGTGAGTGCGGGTCGTCGGGGAGACAAGCACGCTTCCAGTTTCAAGGTAACTCTGCATAGCATGAGTACGCCCTTGGAAACACCCATACACACTTATTTACAAACACACTCATACACTACAGCCAATTTAGTTAATCAATTTCCCTATAGCGCATGTCTTTGGACTGTGGGGAAAACCTGAGCACCCGGAGGAAACCCACGGCAACACGGGGAAAACATGCAATTTCCATACAAAATTGCCAACTGAGACTTGAACCAGAGACCTTCTTGCTGTGAGGCGACAGTGCTAGTCACTGAGCCACTGTGCTGCCCAACTATTACTATATGCCTGAATAATAAGATATATAAATGTTAGTTTGAATAGTTTGTTAACCATTTACTTAAACATTCTGAATGATTAGAAAAAAAACACACCAACTATTCTTAAATCACTGGTTTGTAAATAATGCGATACTAAATTTAGTTATGAAAAATTAATCATTAACAAAATATGAAAACAAAATAATTAAGCACATTATAGATGTGCTTATAAGTCAAGATTACAGCATTTGCAGCTGTAGTTATAACTTGTATACTAAGGTCTATTAATCTAGAGTCAATGCTTAACAGAACTTTTTTCTAATGCTTAATAAATTAATCAATAGTGTTTAGTTATTATAAAGTGTTACCGGTGTGCTTAATTACCTTTAAATCTTCCAAGGATTCTCAAAGTCTTTCTGGTCTGACAGGAATCGAAGGAGTTTAGATGGTATGTTTCTGCTTGGTGCCCTTTTTTCTGCTTTGGACCTACGTTCTGGATAGTTACTCAGCATGCTCCTGTTTTAAATACAACAAACATGCATCACCTTACTTGTCTTGTAAAAATGAAATAAACTTAAAAATGTAAAAACATACCTTCATATAAACTACAGAGTCAGGGCTGCTTCCTTAGGCTACATAATGTTTAGCACATAAGAGACTAAACAGGTAGCTGACCACAATTAGGGGACAGCTCAATGATCTTGTTATTGTGACTGTGGACTCTTCTTCTGAAAAAAAAAGAAAAGAAAAGTAAGTTGTGTGTTGGGTCTGGTACACGCCCACATGGAAAGAACCTATATAAACATATGGTTTAATATAGGTTTTTGATATATGTGACACATATAAAATTGGCTGTTTTCCTATATTATATGTACATATATGGGTACATATATGCACACCTATATGTTAAATTATTAATATTATTAATAATATTATAAATAATGTAATTATTATGTAAAATTATTCAAATACATGTCTGCTACATAATTTAAAAGACATTTTTAAAAAATATATTTACTTAATCAAATATTACAAGAAATAAATATAGTGCAGAAACAAAAATAAGGCAAAAAACAACAATAAAGGAAAGAAAACAAAATAAAAAGAACGACAAACCATTTTGTTATACTTTTTCTTCTTTTCCACTATCTTTATGCAAGAAAGAATTGTCCTTGCAAATGTTTCAGGAAAACGTGTAGACATCAAAGCTTTCCATCTCCTCTCACTTATTTGCCATAGTTAAATTCCATAACATGGAATGCCAATGCCAATTACATGTGATACCAAATTCAAGTGGCACATTCATAAGTTTTTTGCATTTTTAAAATGAGTTCTTTTCCAGATAGCAGACCTAAGTTAAATTAACATTGAAATGTTAAAACATCAATCAAACTATCATTGAAACAATGTTAAAAGTCATCGCTGATTTTTAGGCAGTTTTCCACCCTGAAATAATGCTAATTCTATGATGATAAATAGAAAAAACTGTCCCAAAATCAGCATTTATTCAACCAAAATTAAATCATTTTTTACAATGAACCCAACATTAAATAAAATGTTAAATCAACCACACTATCATACAATTAATGTTAAAATTTAAAGTTGATTTTTAGCCAGTTTTGCATCCTGAAAAAATGTTAT
Organism: Danio rerio; assembly: GCF_052040795.2. Taxonomy (NCBI): domain Eukaryota; kingdom Metazoa; phylum Chordata; class Actinopteri; order Cypriniformes; family Danionidae; genus Danio; species Danio rerio. The sequence continues at coordinate 23,981,190 of NC_141022.1, forward strand.
TACAATCACGATAAATAGATTAAACAATCACAAAATCAGCATGAAGGCCTGGCTCACCATCAAGATGCCTACATTGAAAATGTCTTTCTCATCATCAGGTGGCTAAGAGAGAAAAGAAAAGAGATTCAGCAGTGGACCAGTTATTTCCTTATCATTTTAAACAGACATAACCAAAATAAAAAAACTTGTAACATTTTAAATGTTGTAAAAAATAAATAACAATAATAATAAATAACTGCTTTATTCATTTAACAGATTACAGTAGCAGCTTAAAAAACCCCAGATAAAACACCCACATCAACCCAGTACTTTTAGTTTGAATACATGTTAACAAAATTTCAAAATTACTGAAGCAAAATGTGTTCATGTAAACACTTAGTAAAAATATAGGTACAAGTAATTGGTTTTGCCAAATAATAAAAATAAAAGCATTAATATCAAACAAAAACGCTGAACATTTTACCTCTTAAACTTGTAAGTTTACTGTCATCCCCTGTATGAAGTACAGATGGTCCAGCACAACTGCCTGAGTACTGAAAGAGCAAAAACATATTTTTTTTGTATTATTTATAAAAATGCAGTACTGACCAGTCAGCATCAATTTCTACACCAACACACCTACAACAAAAATAGCACTCATTCAGTTTGAAACATGCAACATGTAGTCTACTGTTATACTTTACAAACTTTGTGAATAATAAAAAAATGAAAACATTTAAAACCCCAGGTGTATTTTATTTCATTTGTCTATATCAATTGAAATTTAGTTTGGATTGAACGTAAGATTTAAGATTTTTATTTAGATTGCTGTGAAAATGTACCTGTACCTTGTACTTATAACCAAAATGACAGAACCTGGAAGTCAACAAAGCAAAATATCAGTGAACCTTACATATAAAAAAACACTCAAAATCAAACAGAAAAAACGCTGAACATTTTACCTCTTAAACTTCAAAGTTTACTGTCATCTCCTGTATAAGGTACAGAAGGTCCAGCACAACTGCCTGAGTTCTGAAAGAGCAAACACATTCTTGGTAAAATGACAATAGATGCAATGCTAAATATAAATCATTATTTTTATGGTTAAAAATGCAGTACTAACCAGTCAGCATTAATTTTTACACCAACACACCTACAACAAAAATATCACTCATTCAGTTTGAGACAGTATACATTCAAACTTCAAAAACATTGTGAATAATAAAAAAATGAAAACATTTAAAATCCCGGGCGTATTTTATTTCATTTGTCCATATCAATTCAAATTCAGTTTGGATTGATTCTAAGAATTTACCTGTACCATGTACTTATAACCAAAATGAAAGAACCTGGAAGTCAACAAAACAAAATATCAGTGAACCTTATATGTGCAAAACACTCAGACTCAAAATCTACATAAAAAGATTTCACTTGTGATAACACCATGTGTAGTTGACTCTATTATCAAGGCTTCATTAAAATAAAACTCCTGATCTCCTAATAGTAATGAAAGTATTATTTGCTATAATGATACGAACTGACAGTTAGTCTGAAGAATTTTAAGACTGTGGAAGAACAACTCATCTTTATATCTTCATATTAGCAGCTGTTGAGGTTCTTAAAAGTGAACTTGGCTGAATCTGCAAGTTGACAAGACGTTCATAAGTATAATATCTATGACAGTTCAACGCGACTACAACAAACATTTAATTGTGTGCTTTAAGGTACACGTTGTATTTGAGGCCTAAAACGCATGACAGTGTAAACCCTATATACAATTTTAAATGTCACACACTTACTGTATCACTCTGTTGTCTCTGTACACACAAACACACGTCGCGAAATGCGGAAGTTTTTTTTTCGCTCCATTTGGCGAGCGTTATTAAATTCCATAACATTCTCATCAGTTCTTGCTTCTTATTTGCGTCTATTACCCCAGTTTGTCACGCGGGATGAATGAAATGTTTATGAGTTAAAGTGAAACTGCCGAACTGCAGTTAAAAGTCAGGCATCCTGCTGATTTGATTCATAAGGGCACTTGTTTGTCAGACGGCTCACCGGTCAGGTATACATCCGCGCTAAACTACCAAAGTATGAAAGTCACTCAGCTCCCAACCCAACGTTGAGAATAGATTAACGGCGATATATTTTTTTATCGTGCGATAAAAGTCTCGCGTTAACGCAGCACGTTAATGCTGATAAGGGCCCACCACTAATAATAACTTTATGAGTGTGTATTTCCCCTCATACCGATTTACACAATGCCTCAAATTCACGCGGGTCTAACTTATACTTAAAAACCAGCAAAGCTGTTCCACTGAAACTCGGTCACACAGCCTTAATACGTCGGTCAAACTAAAGCTAACATTTGATAACGTCAGTAAAAATATGAAATTAGTTATTAATATGCAAACAAACACAGACGGTCAGGTGTTACGAGCGTTTGAAACAGGTTAACGTTAGGGTTCATTAAAGGTAACGTTAACCAGTCATCGATATACACCTTCAGCACTATATATCAACCAAACTACACAGTGTCACAAACTTTGAATGCTATCCCTTGTTCAATGCACTGTACAAAGAAAAAATTTATATTTCTATTAAATAATTAACATACCTTTTACACTCTCACAGACAAGCTGACGTTTTACCGTTAATCCAGTCAGACTCACGCAGGTGCAGAGGGAGTGAGTGGGTGATTGGGACGTCACATCACTTCCCGCGCACGGCAGTTTAGAAAAATACGGACAAACAACTGTAAATGTACAGATATCATATTTACTGATGAGGAAAACGCATAAAAAGGTAAAAATTCATTAGATTAATGCTTGTTTAAATTACATTTAACCACTCATAGCTCAGTTTGATCTTAATGATATAAAGTCGATCTTATTAACAATATTAAACGTAATTCACTGCTGTACTTTCCATGGCCGCTTCAGACAAGACAAAAATCATTTTAAATAACGATACAAATGTAATAAAGCAGTATTTTAACTAAAATATTGTTACATGTTTTATTAATCGTACTTACCAGGGAAAAAACAGAGGAAGAAATATGTCCCGATGTCCATCAAACGCAGCCTGAGCTGCGATCCCCTTCCCATAATGCAATTCGAAAATGTATATAAACGGAAAAACACCCGTAATACGTGTATACGGAAAAAATCCGTTAAAATATACAGTCATTTAACTGTTATTTTACAGATTTTTTTTACAGTGTACATATGAATAGTTAGTTTGAGATGATTAGATACTAAAGTCTCTGAATATAATAATATTTCGATTATTATTCACAGCATCATATCTAAAACTCGCTGTTAAGCAGAGCTCATAGAGGAGCAGCTGAATCAACACATGGTTAATGATCTGCAGAAATCAGACCTCATCACGTCCAGGATTTCCACTGACATTCCAGGACCCTCTCAGGATTCTCCCATTACACAGAAGAGGGGGATTCCTACGTCTGCAGCCGCGGGAGAACCATGAAGACCGAGAACTTCAGGGTGATTAATGAAGTTACAGCAGGTGGAAGACATACAGCATGAGAGCTGAATACGGAGATCACAGCAACCATTGACATCCACAGTATTTTTTTTCGTACTATGGAAGTCGTTGGTTAGGTACCAGCATCCAACATTCTTCAAAATATCACTTTTGTGTTATTTTTTTCGGTGCGCAGTGAATCCCTTTAAATATGACTATAATTAAAAATTTAATGAATATATTATCTCCTCAGATTCCTTCACTGCAGATAAATGCTTTTCTTTCGTATAGTTTTTGTCTTGTTTCTAGTCTAAACATCCAGAAATGCATATAATAAGAAGCATTTTCGAGACAAGTCAATAAGTCAATCAAAAGTGAGTTTTTCCTTAAAACTAATGAATTAATGGACTGGCAGTGGGCTAAGCAAAATAATCTTGCTTTTGCTTGGAAATAAATTTATTTTGCTTACACCGTTGGCAGATTATTTACTTGTTTTAAAGAAAAGCTCACCTAATTTTAACTTGTTATTTCTGAAAACAAGACAATATTTTTTGCTTGTCAAGAAAAAATTCTTCTTCACTAAGTAAGAAAAAAACATTTTTTTTTTTTTTAAGTGTATCTTCTTGTTTTTGTTGCTTTGGACAAAAGCATCAGCTAAATGACTAAATGTGCATACAGTGCATCCGGAAATTATTCATATCGCTTCACTTTTTTTCACGTTTTTTTTTTTATGTTACAGCTTTATTCCAAAAGGGATTCAATTCATTTATTTCCTCAAAATTCTACACACAATAGCCAATAATGACAATGTGAAAAAAGTATTCACAGGCTTTGTTCAATACTTTGTTGATGCACCTTTGGCAGCAATTACAGCCTCAAGTCTTTTTGAATATGATGCCACAAGCTTGGCACACCTGTCTTTGTGAATTTTTGCCCATTCCTCTTTGCAGTATCTCTCAAAGCTCATTCAAGTTGGATGGGAAGCCACGATGTGGACATCTCTCCAGAGATTTTCAATAGAATTTAGGACATTCACCGAGTTGTTGTGAAGCCACTCCATTGATATTTTGGCAGTGTGCTTTAAGTCATTGTCCTGCTGGAAGATGAACCGTCGCCCCAGTCTAAAGTCAAGAGCACTCTGAAGCAGGTTTTTATTCAGGATGTCTCTGTACATTGCTGAATTCATCTTTCCCTCTATCATGACTAGTCTTTCAGTTCCTGCTGCTGAAAAACATCCCCACAGCATGATGCTGCCACCACCATGCTTCACTGCAGGTATGGTATTAGCCTGGTGATGAGCGGTGCCTGGTTTTCTCCAAATGTAACGCCTGGCATTCACTCCAATGGGTTCAATTTTAGTCTCATCAGACCAGAGAATTAAGTTTCTTCCGGTCTGGGAGTCCTTCAGATGCAAATTCCAGGCAGGGAGTGGCTTCCGTCTGGACACTCTATCATACAGGCCTGATTGGTGGATTGCTGCACAGATGGTTGTCCTTCTGTAAGGTTCTCCTCTCCCCACAGAAGAACGCTGGAGCTCAGACAGAGTGACCATTGGGTCATTGATCATCTCCCCGACTAAGACCTTTCTCACCCGATCACTCTGCTCAGATCAGTCCTGGAGGTTCCAAACATCTTCCACTTATGGATGATGGAGGCCACTGTGGTCATTGGAACTTTCAGAGCAGCAGAAATGATTTCGTAACTTTCCCCAGCCTTGTGCCTCGGGACAATCCTGTCTTGGAGGTGCTGTGACATGCACTATCAACCCTGGGACCTTAGGTAGACAGGTGTATGTCTTTTCAAATCATGTCCAATCTACTGAATTTACCATAGATGAATTCCAATTAAGCTGCTGAAACTTGTCAAGAATGATCACTGGAAACAGATTATAGCTGAGCTCAATTTATAGCTTCTCCGCAAAGGCTGTGAATACTTATGTACATGGGATTTCTGTGAAAATGGAAACGGGAAATTAATGTCAAATTCATGTGAAAATTTTTTGTTCACATTGTCACTATGGCGTATTGTGTATAGAAGTTTGAGAAAATAAATTAATTTTATCCATTTTGGAATAAGGCTGTAACATAAAAAACTGTGGGAAAAAATTTTTTAAAAGTGAAGCGCTATGAATACTTTGCAGATGAACTGTACTTTAGGAAACAAGTAATACAAAAAAAGTGTTTGCAATTATGTTGTAAATGTCATAAATCAACTGGAGAAGTTTGGTGATTACTTTTAATGTCAATTAAATGTTCTGACCCTTTTCACCTGGAGTGCCTTAAAATGAGGCTCAACATGGACGTGACAGTAGTGTAAAGGTTCTGCTAGCCAGCTGTGAGACACGTCATCGGCATCTACTGCCTGAATGCATGATTTTGCTATACAGTATATTACAGTACGTGCCTGCTAGGGCCCATGGGAATCTTTCACATGGATGGGAGTGTTTTCCAGGCCCTGTCTGTGATTTAAAGAACCACATGTGCAAGAGATTTTTCATTCTCTCAGCTCCTGTCTTCATCCAAGAAGTCTGAAAAAATTAGGTTTATGTTGCTTTACAAAGTTTAAATAAGTGAAATAAGTAAAACTTTCCAAGTCTGTGTTTTACAGAGAATTTCATTGAGCTCCAGTTGAGGACCAATAAACTTTAAATATTTGTTAAAGCCATTTAAAGCATAAACGTTACTTGTAAGCTGTGGATAAATTTAGGGTATTTAAACTGATTTATTTTTAAGTGGACACTAAAATGCGGTAAATGTCAGATTTGTAATCTGCACAACAAATTTAATTTATAAATACACACTTTATGAGTGATCAGAAGTGACTGACTGACTGCTGCTTGTATTTCTTATAAACAAGAATCGCTCAGTGCTTAGTTCACAACTAAATAAATATTTCATTTAAAACTCCCATGGCTGAATTATGTGTTTAATTTTAAATAAGGCTTCAGTTTTTGTTTCTGATGTACATTTTGTGTAATATTGTACATATGATGTAATGTTACATATGTATTTTTACACTGAAAAGCATTTGGTGTGTTTGCAGTTCAAATACATGCTAAGCAAAATGTTGATATTAGTGGATCGTACAGTGTTTGTGTGCATTGCATAACTATAATAAACTGCCTGCAGCTGAATAAACATCGTAGATGGATCTAGTTTAAATGGTAATTTATTTTTTTTTATATATTTAATAGTATACAGATATAGTACAGTATATAATGCTGGGTAGACAATGGGGAAATCATACTCCATAACTGGTAGCTGAGGTACAAATTGAAAATTGTAGTTGATAAATTAATACAGACTACACATTTTATGTAGTTTGATTAATGTTACTTAATGTAGTCTGATTACTTTCAGATTACCTTTGACCATGTTAATCTAAAATAAAATCACAAAGATAAAAAGAAAAAATACATTCCATTCTTTGTTATTAATGTTTATGCGTACTTAACATTTTCAAAAACTAGGGCTGAGATCATTTATTCAGTCATAACAATTTAAAATTTACATAAATAACTGTAATCAAAACCAAATACTTGAACACTAAATTAATTAAAAGTTTTATTTGTTTACCTGATTGTCATGTGAACATCAAAAAAATGTTGCAAATTTGTAATTAAATTGCCCCTATTGTGTTTACTAAGTTTTAGCCCAACAAATATGTTTGGGAAGTCTTGTATCACACGAACAATCACGACACAAAATGGCCAAAATCTTCCAAGTTTAATATATATTTTGTCAAGAATAAGACAGAATCAATAATAGTAAATGACACTATTTATGTATTCATCCTGTGTTCGGATTATTGTGGTGGAAATGTATGCAAATTAGTGCATAATATTCATTTAAATAATGCTTAATTTGCATATTTAGATATTAAAAACATTTTAGAAAACCTGTAATACAAAAAATGCTTACTATTCTTAATGTAATTATTTAACTAGAAATGTAAACAGAAATTGGGGAAAAATAAACTGGGGGGCTAATAATTCAGGGGCTTCAACAGTGTATATATATTGTAAGAGTTGAGATATTTCAAATTTTTTTTATGTCTTTGACAATTCAAACATGAGCTAAAAACAGAGACAATTGACTCCACAACCCAGCAGGTGGGAATGCGGGAAAAACCAGCTCCTGCTGCATTTGCATCTGAGTCTGCTGAAATTCGACTTCAACCACCCCAACTCACACATATGGTCATTTCAATGTTTGAATGTTCTAGATTAACCAAAGTGACTTTATCTGTCAATAAATATATAACTTCAGGCATCTTTTGAACCACTGTAAAGGGTGTGACTTTTCCACAGGCAGCACTAAATGTGAATGCCTTTTGTTATGCACACACCCCTTTCCTTGAGGTAATTCTTGGATTACTTAAGGTAAGGTTTGAGAAAGGCTCAGGGCGATTCTGCTTACCCAGATCAGCCCGTAACATGGAGCTTACTCTTCACGTTTATTTATAATTTGAAGTCAGGTATGCATCTTTTCATCTTGGATTTATCTTTGATAATGTGATGTTTTGTATTGATTGTTTATGAATTGACTGATTGAATTGGCATAATACATTTTCCTGACTAATAAATTGTTATGTTTTGAATTATTCAAACAGAGTTCGTGTTATTATCTCTAGTAGATTGTGGTAATTTCATAACACCACAAGCCCCTGTACAGGTTAGTAGCGGACTAAAACACGGTAGACGGAGAATTGCGGCACACTATACGATGTCTTTAGAGCTCAGATTAACACATTGGCATTAATTCATGTATACTTAGACTGTAAAAGGATATCTCAGGGGATAGTCCTTCGCCTGTTAAACTTAATATACTATTTAGATAGTATAGTGATTATTCAAAGTTACTAATAGTTTAAATACGAATGGTCTGCTTAATTCTATAGTAATGATCATTATATGACTAAATAGCTCTGTTTGATTTAGGAGGTAGCAGATCTATGGAGATCGCATAAAAAATATCCTAATCTGAGTAAGTAGGGTTCTGCCGTTTTAGGATAGCGGTCAATCGCCACTGTTTAGTGACCAAGACTGACATGCTTGTGCTTAAGACATTGTATACTCGGCCGGTACAAGATTCAGGATGTTATAGGAATCCCAATGAACGAGAATAACATAAAATGATGAACCGAAGAGAATATTCAATCATAATCTAAAATAATGTGAAAGGAAACAAAATAATCTTATCAATATTGTATAATTGGAGTCAGATAAAAAGAGGATAAATATATTAATATTCTAATTCTAAACCACCTCATACTAAAATTGGAGTCAGATATGAGTTAAGTTTAATATAGATCAACATTGTGCACTGGAAAGACCGAACATGCAGTGAACCTTCATCCACCATTGGATACCGTCATTGGACCAACTGGCTGGACCCTACAATATATATATATATATATATATATATATATATATATATATATATATATATATATATATATATATATATATATATATATATATATGAGCAATATCACACGAGTAGCAGTATATTAGCACTGGTGGGAGGCATGCATTGCCTAAGCGGCCAACCAGTGCTGATATACAGCCATAGCACACTGCTACGAGTGTAATATTGCGTTTATACAACAGTTCGACGCCACAGTCTTGTAAATAAAAGAGAAAATTAAACACAGAGAGTCTAAAAACCCTTTTGTACTAGGAACTACTTTCCTCCGCTATTCATTCACATCTGCAGCTGACGTCAGAACAGCAGAAGCCGCTACTAATTCACAAACGTCACTTCAGAGCTAGTGTTTGAATGATTCTCTATAGCGTAATGTGAAGCAGCACTTCCGGTGTGTGACCCCGCTTAAGGTGATGACAAAACAGCAAATTTTGCTCAAATTTTAAGATTATAAGGCTGAACGTGACATGAAATGGCATCCGTCTACAGAGATTTCTCCCTACAGTCAATTACAGTCTAAAGTATTTCTCTGTTGCCGTCGGTATTGTTACGGGTGCCAGGTGTCCCGCGTTTACCCGGAGACTTTATGGAATAAAAAAAAGAGACAAAGTATTTCGCTCTTCTTTACGCATTTCTCCCAATTGCTGTCAACTACATACATGCCAGTAAACGACAATGAAAGGCAAAAGGTAAAGAAAAGGACACTCAAACATCCGTGGCAAAATCAAATGTTACATTATTGAAATAAAAGAATAATACTGCGGTAGCACAACCATCACAAACTTCTCATCAAAGCTGGCTGAACTAAACTGAGCTCCCATACATGCATGCTTACATCTAAAAGGTAAAACAACCAGAAACTGTCGTCTTAAAGGGGACATTTATACACAATGCATATCAAACATTAAGCGACTGTTACAATATCACAATAATTTACCTAAAAAAAAAACAGAGGAATCACTAACTTACCAGACTGCTGTTGTGTTTGCGATAAGGAGGGACGAGGCTGAATCCAGCTTCTTATTCGCAGCTACTTATTGACTCTATCCGGTCCACCTTAAAAACCATGAGTCTTCAGTTTTTTCAGCTTTTTATTCGCGCTCAAGAGAACACACTGAGCAAGGGCTTATTATACGGTTCTGGCACCATCTTGTGGATAGACAACGTCAACTGTCTTTGGCCGCCGACGAGCTGTCTCTCAGAAATTGTAAATATTTTAAAATAGGCACTATTCTTACAAATAAACTGCATAGTTGCAATCTAAACAACTACATTCTCAACTAAAGAGGCCTCAAAAGTACATTTTGTTGTCTAACAACAGTAATATTTGTCAAACTGTAGCGTCTCTGCTTGTTGCTTGCTGTATGTGGGCAGAGTAATTGACAGTGCAGGGTGAAGAGGCCTTTGTGTAATGTTAATGGCAAAATATCGCACGGCTATCAGCCAATCGGATTCAAGAACCAGAAAGAAGTATATATTCATACAAATTTAGACTAATAATGTGCATTGCTAACTTAATTTGAACTACTAAATGCATGATTTTCTAAGTATTTGGATTTTCTTGAACTCTTCTAGATTTTCAAATAGTTGTATCTCGAACAAAAATGGTCCAATGCTAATAAATATACAGAAAAAGAAACTTTATTTTCTAATTCAATATAATCATTTGATTTATCGTTAATGTTTGATTTGATTAATTGTACATTTGTGTAGAGTTACTCCCAAAACAGGTTCAAAGTGTAATGCGTCACATAAAATAAATATCCACTACACTTTTTAGTTCATATGTAAATCAAAAGAAGAAGCATAAAACAGGCCAAAACATCTGGTCTTGTTCTTAGAACATTACGTGCTGAGAGAGGAGACTGACATGTGATGTCATTGTCCTGCAGAGGGATCTGTTTACTGTTGTCTGCAGTACGCTTATACAGTATACACTCCAGTGTCCTTACATGCTCTGAACAGACCTAAAAACAGTAATAGAACACATGGTAATGAAAGACTTCCTAAGAAAAATGGCTTTAAAAGTATGTAGAGCAGTATAACCACACTCCAGTGTGAGGCATCTTGAACAATACAATCAACAGGCAAGAATTACACAGCATTTACATGGTCAAATTTAGTTACACTGTTGACAAATCAAACAATAGTGGCTTTGAGCAGCAGCTCTCATTGTTATATTGAATAAACTGTGTACCAAAAAATCAATATTAGATTTAAACTGAGGAGTTTGAGGACAAAGTAGACAAAGAAGCAAAAAGCCAAAGTGACCCTGTGAATTAAAAAATTGCTGTCGCTGACATTCCTGTACAGTATGAAGGTCTGCGGTTGCTGCGGCGTCGTTTGGTGCTGTCAGGAGCAACTCTACAGTAAAGACTGCCAAAACTAGAAAGCTGGGCCATAACTCAGAGAGAGAGAGAGACTCATGTTGGTTACATAAGCACGTCCTGCTTTTAATGTGTTCTGCACACTCCTGTTCTCCATCACCCACGTTCACGCAGACCAACTGCATTACAGACTTCATATGTCAACCAGATGCACAGCAAACCCATCCGACAATTAACACAATGAGATTGACCAAATATCTCAAAGTTAGGGAACAGGAATGACCTGCATGAAGAAAGGTTACAGAAGTCAGATATAAGGAGTAAGTGTAGAGGCCCTTGCTTTGGATGACTCAAGTAGTCTCTTACAGGACATCACTAGTTTCTCACAGACATCACTAGTCTCACAAAGGACATAATTTGTCTCTCAAAATATGTCTCTAGTCTCCCACAAGACAACATTGATCTCCTGCAGACATCACTAGACTCGCAAAGGTTGCCAACAGTCTCTCACAGGACAACAGTCTCAAGCAGGACATCACTAGTCTTTTACTGGACATCACTAATCTCTCACAGGAAATAACTAGTCTCTCACGGGACAACATTAGTGTCTCACAGGACATCACTAGTCTTTAACAAGTTCCACTAGTCTATCACAAACATCACCAGTCTCTCACAGATACCACTAGTCTCTCACAGACATCACCTGTCTCTCATAGAACATCATTAGTCTCTCACGGGACATCACTAGTCTCTCACGGGACATCACTAGTCTCACAGAACATCACCAGTCTTTCACTGGATATCACTAGTCTCTCACAGGACATAACTAGTTTCTCACAGGACATAACTAGTCTCTCAAAAGACATCACTAGTCCCTCGCAGAACATCACTAATCTCCCACAGACATCACCCATCTCTCACAGGACATCACTAGTCTCTAACAGGACATCAGTCTTTCACTGGACATCACTAATCTCCCACAGGACATCACTAGTCCCTCACAGGACATCAGTGGTCTCTAGCAGGACATCACTAGTCCCTCACTGGACATTACAGTCTCTAGGAGGACATCAATAGTCTCTGACAGGAAATCACTAGTCTCTCACAGGACATCACTAATCTCTCACAGGACATCAGTAGTCTGTCAAAGAACATCACTAATCTCTCACAGGACATCCCTAGTCTCTAGCACGACATCACTAGTTTTTCGCTGAACATCACTAATCTCTCACAGGACATCACTAGTCCCCCGCAGGACTTCACTTTTCTCTAGCAGGACATCACTAGTCTCTCACAGGACTTCACTATTCTCTAGCAGGACATCTCTAGTCTCTCACAGGACGTCAGTAGTCTCCCACAGGACATCACTAGTCCCTCACAGGACTTCACTATTCTCTAACAGGACATAACTAGTCTCTCACAGGACTTCACTATTCTCTAGCAGGACATCACTAGTCTCTCACAGGACTTCACTATTCTCTAGCAGGACATCACCAGTCTCTCAGAGGACATCACTAGTCTCCCACAGGACACCTCTAGTCTCTCACAGGACTTCACTATTCTCTAGCAGGACATCACTAGTCTCTCACAGGACATCACTAGTCTCCCACAGGACATCACTAGTCCCTCACAGGACTTCACTATTCTCTAGCAGGACATCACTAGTCTCTCACAGGACATCACTAGTCCCTCACCGGACTTCACTATTCTCTAGCAGGACATCACTATTCTCTAGCAGGACATCACTAGTCTCTCACAGGACATCACTAGTCCCTCACAGGACTTCACTAGTCTGTCAAAGGACATCACTAATCTCTCACAGGACATCACTAGTCTCCAGCAGGACATCACTAGTTTTTCGCTGGACATCACTAGTCTCTCACAGGACATCACTAGTCCCTCACAGGACTTCACTATTCTCTAGCAGGACATCATCAGTCTCTCACAGGACATCACTAGTCTCTCACAGGACATCACTAGTCTCCCACAGGACATCACTAGTCCCTCACAGGACTTCACTATTCTCTAGCAGGACATCACTAGTCCCTCACAGGACTTCACTATTCTCTAGCAGGACATCACTAGTCCCTCACAGGACTTCACTAGTCTGTCAAAGGACATCACTAATCTCTCACAGGACATCACTAGTCTCCAGCAGGACATCACTAGTTTTTCGCTGGACATCACTAGTCTCTCACAGGACATCACTAGTCCCTCACAGGACTTCACTATTCTCTAGCAGGACATCATCAGTCTCTCACAGGACTTCACTATTCTCTAGCAGGACATCACTAGTCTCTCACAGGACATCACTAGTCTCCCACAGGACATCACTAGTCTCTCACAGGACTTCACTATTCTCTAGCAGGTCATCACTAGTCTCTCACAGGACATCACTAGTCCCTCACATGACTTCACTATTCTCTAGCAGGACATCCCTAGTCTCTCACAGGACATCACTAGTCTCCCACAGGACATCACTAGTCCCTCACATGACTTCACTATTCTCTAGCAGGACATCACTAGTCCCTCACAGGACTTCACTATTCTCTAGCAGGACATCACTAGTCTCTCACAGGACATCACTAGTCCCTCACATGACTTCACTATTCTCTAGCAGGACATCACTAATCTCTCACAGGACATCACTAGTCTCCCACAAGACATTGCTGGTCTCTCGCAGGACAACAGTCTCTCACTGGACATCACTAGTCTCCCACAGGACATTGCTAGTCTCTCGCAGGACATCACTAGTATCTCGCAGGACAACAGTCTCTCACAGGACATCACTAGTCTCTTACTGGACATCACTAGTCTCTCACAGGACATCACTAGTCTCTTACTGGACATCACTAGTCTCTCACAGGACATCACTAGTCCCTCACATGACATCACTAGTCCCTCACATGACTTCACTATTCTCTAGCAGGACATCACTAGTCTCTCACAGGACATCACTAGTCTCCCACAAGACATTGCTAGTCTCTCACAGGACATCACTAGTCTATGACTGGACATCACTAGTTTCCTCACTGGACATCGCTAGTCTCTCAAAGGACATAACTAGTCTCTCACAGGACATCACTAGTCCTTCAAACTTCTCTGCTGTGATCTTAATCTGCTCTTCTTCAGTCTCTTTCACAGATCACTGACTGTACTGTATTTCATAAACATGGCGTTACCATAAATTTGTTTTCCAGTGATTTTCAATCAGGTTTAAGTAAGGACTCTAGACTACCATTTCATTATTTCAGTATTCTTAGGTTTGAGGGACTGATTTACTCATTTTAGTATCAGGGGTCGCCACAGTGGAATGAACCGCCAACTTATCCAGCATATGTTTTACACAGTGGATGCCCCACAACCCAGCACTAGTAAACAGCCATACACTCTTGCATTCACAAACATAAACTACACCCATTTATATATAGAGCAGCCGGAGGAAACCCACACAAACACAGGGAAAACATGCAAACTCCAATGTCGCCATTGTACAACACGTATAAGTTTAATCACATTAATTCAAGCAAATTAGTAATTTGTCAAAATATTTTTATAAATTAGAGACTGCCTTGACACTGCTTTGGTATATTCAAGTAAAAGTGCTCCTTGAACGAGAGAAAATGTAGGACAGTACTTGATTTTGTGCATCTGGAGTTGATTGGATTGTAATGATTTGCTTTTCTTTAATCTCGTGTGATTGACAGGTTATTGTGCTGCTCTCCTTAGTAAACACATCAACGAAGAAGAAAAGGTCGTTTAGCAAGAAGGATAGTTGTTATAAGTAGGATGAAGCTAAACAAAAAAAGAATTGAAGAAATACTGCAATATTTCTTAAAAAATAGAATCTTCAGTTTTCATTTTGTCTTTAAAGACATCTGTAAAACTATTGCCACTTTTGACTGGTCCTTCTAAAACATCTAAAGGTAAACTCTGCAGGTTTTGTCATTAAGCACTAGGCAGTCGGTTCTGAGAGCAAACAACAGCACTTGGCATTTAGCAGCACAGTCAGGAAAAGCTTACAGTACATTAATTTTCTCACTGCAGTTTATTTAACAAACATTAGAGATGGATTTGAACAAAAGTATCAGTTTGGGCTCTACTGAGATCTTTAGCTCTAAATATAAGCAGGTTTGTTTCACCAAGCCAGCCCTTCAGCTGGCATTTAGCTTTCCGGTTTCCAAGAAGCTTGAGCGCATGGAAAGTCCAGAGCACCAGAGGGGCCAACTTTCCAGAGCATCCATCAAAAACTGCTGTTTCAGAGATGGGTTTCCACACATTTGTGAGAAGAAAGAAATGAACATACAAACTTAACTATCTCATGGAACAACAGACGACATGCAGCATTGAGCATCTCTCATTCGGTCACATTACGACTGAAGCAGATGATCATGAACCCAAAGCCAGACTTGCTTTTCTCAGGGTTTCTTTCCACTGCCTTCAAGATATTTTTTCAGGACATTTTATGTAACCATTTAAAATTAGCATTACATTAGCACTGCAGGGAATGTGAACTCTGCCTTTTTTTACTCCTGGAAATTATTTAAAAAATTTAAGCAAATCATCAGAGCAACCATTAGACCAATCATTCTGCAAAAGCATGAACATGACAGTGTTAAAAAGCCGGTGGCTCTCGATGCATTCCAAATGGTGTCATGGTTAACAATCATGGTTGCCACATTTTAGTGTCGTTTCAAACCTTAGACATAGACTGTATAGCCAAAGTCATCACTGGAAACTTTCCTAAAGATTATTTTTCAATATACATTTCATCTATTTAACCCTGTACCGGTGGCAAATGCACAAACCACAGGTAATTAGGATTTTAATTGTTTTAAGGCACCAGATGGAATAAAACCATCAATCATTCAAGATTAGCTTTAGAGAAACCCTGACAAGCCACAGATTACAACTTTAACTAAATATTTAGTTTTCTTCTTTTCTTATAAAAGATTTTTTTGTGTATAAATCCGCAAAATCACTTAAGTGTCAGTTCTATGCGAAACATTTATATTTTTCCACAGGAATTTAACAAACAGTACAGAAAAACACAAAAGGAAAACGTATTTATGATCTTGATTTTCCCACAATATTAACGTAAATCAAACATTCAATAATTGATTTAAATAAATAAAGTTCACTTTCACAACAGTTCAGTTTTTCAAACTTTCACTTCAGACTTCACATTTTCTTTTATTGTTAAAGGTAGTGCTGTCGCCTCACAGCAAGAAGGTTGCTGGGTCGCTGGTTCGAACCTCGGCTCAGTTGGCGTTTCTCTGTGTGGAGGTTGCATGTTCTCCCTGCCTTCGCCCAGGTTTCCTCCGGGTGCTCCGGTTTTCCCCACATTCCAAAGACATCTGGTACAGGTGAATTGGGTAAGCTAAATTGTCCATAGTGTTTGAATGTGTGTGTGGATGTTTCCAAGAGATGGGTTGCGGCTGGAAGGGCATCCATTGCGTAAAACTTGCTGGATATGTTGGCCGTTTATTGTTGACCCCAGATTAATGAAGGGACTAAGCCAACAAGAAAATGAATGAATGAATGAACAAAATCAAACAAACAAAACCCAAAACAAAAATAATGAGTGAAGTTTACTAATTTCGAGAGAATCACATGCTTATGACTGATCACAGCTGGTCCCGCATCAGCTCACGATTGATTCACTAATCAGATGATTTCTAACAATAAATAACCAGAGTTTTCTTATACCTGTATCTTCGTCTTGAAGAATCCCCCCCCCCCCTCCTCATTTTTAGTAGGGCAACACGGTGGCCCAGTGATTAGCTTTGATGCCTCACAGCAAAAATTTCGAGATTTCTGGAGTTTGCTCGTTCTCCCCGTGCTCGCATGGGTTTTCCCCGGGTTCTCCTGTTTCCTCATACAGTCCAAAAACAGGCAACCTAAGTAAATTGAACATACCAAATTGATACCATAGCCAAGCTCCTTAGCCATCCTATTTCTGTCATTAGCCAGAAATAAGGCAGGGGAGTTCATCGAGATCTACTTGGACTTAAACTCCCCTCTCGCCCTGCAAATGGGAGGGAGAAATATTTTTGGCAAATTTTTTAGAGTTCAAATAAATGTCATAGCTGATATATCAAAATAATTGCATGAAAAATCAAGTAAACATAAGTTGCTCTAAAGGTTTTTCACCTTTATTACTAACAAAATAAACACTTTTACAAGTATTTTACAAGTATACTAAAAACACAATGAAATTGTATTTTACATTTAGTTGAAAAAAAATTGCAAGTCAAATATGATATTCAGACCTCTGAAACACAATAGAACACAATGGTAAAATGTCTACATCAATATGATTATACATTGACAACGTACAGTAGTATGCAAAAAAAAAAAAAAAAAAAAACATTAAGGCACAAAACACAGCTCAGAGAATAAGTTTTGAAATTTTAAAGAATGACAACATATATTTAGCATTTTCCATAACTGTTAGCCTCTTTAACTGCATGCTGCTCTCAGAGGTTGGTGATCAAGGGCTTGTGAAAGGAGAAATAGCAATACCATGCAAATGTTTATCATCTGGTTGTCAAGCCTCTTTACAAAATCAAGTTCTGAATTCTGACTATGTATGCTGTACTGGTGACAGAAACTCAAAGGCTCTTTTAAGCAGTCAGTGCTTTCATTCAGTGGTCCGTGATTAATGCAAATGGGTGATTACAACAGACGTAAAGAATAAAACCACACAAATCAAAATCAGAGCCTGAAATATGTGACTAACACGCGGTTTCAACATTTTCACTGAATACAGAATCGGAGCCTCTCTCTGTCTAAAAGTAATTCAAAAGTCATTTGCATGTCCCAAAACAGTCAATGTGGGTTTGATGTCTGCGGAAGTTGGAAATCTGAGTCCTGGTAATATAGAATATTTCATGTTGTCATTTTCCATTCAGCACTCTTTAAGGCAGTGGAAACTCTCCAAATTGACTTTGAAAACTATAGCCAGAAGGCAGCTAAATCTCATTCAACTATTTTGCAACATAACTTGAAATGCCATTACTTTGCACAAGTACCAGAATGAAATGAAATTGGACATTTTGTAAATGGAAAATCTACTTAAATTGTCCCAACCATGTGGTATGATGAGTGTATAATGTCACAGGTTGCAGCATATTGCCATATGTTTAAATGTAAATGCATTGAAGCTGGTAATACATGTGGCAGTTCAATGGCCCAGCTGTTGGTGCTTACTGAACCACTGAGCTGAGAAAAACAACACCTAACACACAGGTGCAGCTGCTGCAATGGAAAGAATGTCATGTAGTCATTAAATGTAACTTTAATACTAAAGCCTGCTAAAATACAGGACCCAGAGATGCTAAGGGGCTTCATAGCAGTCGTATAAATAGTGTGACATGGCTGTTGCATAACACAACTGGTTCTCAAATTCAGTCAGGTAAGGTAAAGACAGCTGTGAATGGGAAGCGAAGTATGTGAGGAAGTGGAAAAATGGCAAGGAAAGTATTGAAATGAGTGCATGGAAATACAGCTCCTGAAAAAAGACAATATTTATTATTGGTTCACTGGATTTGCCAATAGGTATGTGTTTTAAGGGAAATGCTAATGTGTGCTTTATTTTAGGAAAGTAATAATATTTTCCAGAATGAAAAGTTGTAACATTACCAGCAAAATGTCAGAATTCTTGTGTGTGTGAACAGCACATCTTTAAATTTACTAGTAAATGTTTTACCGGTAATGATTCAGTAATTGTTGTTGTTTTTTGGTAGGAAATGACAGGAGGTCAATAACAAATATTTAAAACTTTCAGATCTTAAATATTGCCAGGTTTATTCATATTTTACAAACACACATCTACATAATTAATAAGCATTTTCAGAAAATAAATAAGCTGTGTCCGTAAACATTAATCAGGATTCCCTACAATACCACTTTTTACCCTGATTAATACAATCACTAGTATCAATCCTGGTCAAAATGGAACCATCTCTAAAATGTACAACTCCTTGCTCATGTCCCATCCCTCTACCTCTGAAAGTTTGCGTTTTATTTGAGCTAGGGATCTTGATATAGACATAGAAAAAGATATTTGGTTGACAATTTTACGAAAGGTCCATCATCTGTATGTGAGATTCTGCAGTGCAAAGTAGTCCACAGAGTCCACTGGTCTAAGCTCTGTCCTGCTTTGTTTCCTTATTTAGGAGTCTGTTTTTCATTCATTTTCAGCAATTGCATCTATTAAAATTGATCCTTCTCTGTTTATTTCCCTGGTTCTACCCCTGACTGTGAAAAAAAAATTCTGAATTAATAGCTTTTCTGTTATTATTAGCTAGGCGGTGTATTTTGTTGCAGTGGGAGTCTCCTCATCCCCCATCCCATACTTGATGGATCAAAGGCGCCTTATTTTTTGTTAAATTAGAAAAAATTTAAAATAGTTTTCGAGGTTCAGTAATCACAGCTATATCACCCTGCAGCCCAAGACCAGTTAGTTACTCCCTGAAGCTATGCAGGGCTAAGCCTAGACAGATCCAACACCATCATCAAATTTGCAGGTGACACCACAGTGATTGGTCTAATCAGCAATAATGATGAGACGGCCTCCAGGGAGGAGATACAGCATCTGGCCACTTGGTGCACAGACAATAATCTGCTTCTTAACACCAACAAGACCAAAGAG
Source organism: Danio rerio (assembly GCF_052040795.2). Lineage (NCBI taxonomy): Eukaryota > Metazoa > Chordata > Actinopteri > Cypriniformes > Danionidae > Danio > Danio rerio. Next base: position 24,001,064 of record NC_141022.1, read on the forward strand.
CTCATTGTGGACTTCAGAAAGGGACGAACAGACTCACATGATCTCATCCACATCAATAGGATGGCCGTTGAGCCTGTCTCATCTTTTAAGTTCCCGGGGACCCACATCTCAAAGGACCTTTCCTGGACCACCAATACCTCCAGCCTCGTCAAGAAGGCTCACCAGCGCCTATTTTTTCTGAGGCAACTTAAGAAGAACCAGCTTTCATCAGTCATCAGCTGTCTTGGTGAACTTTTACTGCTGCACAATAGAAAGCATCCTGACCCACTGCGTCACAGTCTGGTATGGAAGCTGCTCTGTTGCTGAGCATAAGGCACTGCAGCGGGTGGTGAAAACTGCCCAACGCATCACAGGGACCACACTGCCAGTCACTGAGGACATCCAGAATAAATGCTGTCTGCGCCGAGCATGCAGTATTCTGAAGCACACCTCTCATCCCGCTCACAGACTGTTTTTACTCCTGCCTTCTGGCAGGCGCTTCAGACTACCCCGGACAAAAACCAGCAGACTGAGGAACAGCTTTTTCCCCAGAGCTGTCACCCTTTTGAACTCTGCCCCTCACTGACTCTTTTGCACCCCTCCCCAATACACCCCCACTCTCCTCTAACTTATACTCCTCATAATCACTGCACTGTTTAATATTTGCACATTCAAAACATATTCATTGCGCTACATTGCACTGATTCATTTATTTGAACTTTACATACCTACTGCACACGGACATCTGTAATTATGTACTCACCCACTGTACATATACATTTGTAATTATGTTTATCTGCACACTTCTGATTATAAATAGCAACCTGTACATATATTCATTCATTGTAAATCTGTACATAGCTAATATAACCTGTACTGTATATAATGTTCATAGTACACCTATCTGTAAATATCAGCATAGTTTTTCTATAACTGCACTTTATAACTTATTCCTGTATCCTGCACTTGCTGCTATTGCACTGCTGGTTAGACCTAAACTGCATTTTGTTGCCTTGTACTTTTACATGTGTAATGACAATAAAGTTGAATCTAATCTAATCTAAAACCTGGATGAGAGATTACATGGAAAAACTAGGTTGCTGTTGGAAGTGGTGTTAGTGAGGTTAGTATTTTATTTAAATGTATTTATATGTATTTTTATATTTTGGGTAAGCCATAAAACTAAAAAATGTTCATACAATTAAATAGAGTCGGACTGACATCTCTCATAATTCAGATAAGAAGCCCAATCTGTCTGTCAGCAAATGCAGATATGAACAACTGCGTTTGTACGCAGCTCCGCCGACCGCCACGCGTTCACGAGAGAGAGAGCACGCGCTAGATCGGTAAAAAACTGCTGAATCAAAAAACCTGAATCAATATTGGAGGTACCTTTGCACACTGAAGAAAGGATGACAATGGCTGAAGGATTTCTCTGTGACAGGTAATGTTCTGTTTTAAAACAGTTTTAGCTTCACGCAAAGCTGATGTAACGTTAGATGTTGTTGTTACAAACGGGTTATATCTTCACAGAAGTGTTGTTCAGCGACTAAAATCTTCCGATGAAAGATTAATAAGACTATTTTCAGTTTCATAAGGGACCTTTTGCAGCATCGATAATGTAGATTTTAATTAGTTTAACAACAAAACACAAGTAAATACCGCTATTACGCCTAGTCTCTCCCTATATTGTTTACCATGCAACTCTAAATATTCACTCTGAAATAGCATGTCAGTTTGGCTTGCTCGCCACCGGACAAGCACTAGTCGCTTTTAACACATGAGAGAGGGTTCTTTTGCTGTGCTCCTATTTAAGGAGGCGTGGCTCTAGACGGCAGGGGAGGGACTATGATTCAAGGATTTATGCTAAGCTGTTAGCAATATGGAAGATCACCAACAGCACCTTTAAACAACACTGAACTGAACTTCAACTCTGAAATCTGCACTTTACTAGTACTATGTTAAGCTGCTTTGACACAATCTACATTGTGAAAAGCACTATATAAATAAACATGAATTGATTGATGCGCATTTGTCATAGTACTATTTTAACAATCAATCTCAAATTTCCAACAATTGTTGCATTCATTTTTGGCAGATGTATTGTACTGGGATCTTATAAAGGGATCATATCTGACCTGAGGTGTCCACTCTCTTCTCCAGGACGTCAAAAAACATGACCAAGGGGACAATTCTTTTGTGAATATTTTTTATAGTTTTACCCCGACAAGTCTTTTCATTGTCAACCTGGAATATGAACATGGGACATGACATTCACTGTGGTTGTTTAAGAACTAAAAAGCTGCACAATGCATAAGTTATGGTAATAATCACCACAACAAAGATCTAATCATAGACTCTTAAATATTTGTCTACTTAAATTCGAACTGTTGTTGATTGATTGGTTGGTTGGCAGGTAGATAGGTAGGTGGGTACGTTGATTGATTGATTGATTGATTGATTGATTGATTGATTGATTGAGTAACTGTGGAGTTCCTCAAGGATCCATCTTGGGCCCTATCCTGTTTAGTCTGTATATAAATGACCTCCCACAAGTCTGTCCTACTATTAATATCCAGATGTATGCTGATGACACAGTTCTATATGTACACTCAAAAAACAAGCATCTGGCAGCAAATTATTTAACTGAGGCATTAGTTCATGTATCTGATTGGTTGTGTGAATCACATCTTAATTTGAATACAAGTAAAACGGTATGTATGTTTTTCTCACAATCATTGACAGTTACCCATCATCCTGAAGCTCAGGGTTGTCTCTGATTTTAAATATTTAGGTCTAATTTTAGATTCTCAACTAACATTCCAAAAGCATGCCAAGAAGGTTATTAAAATTGTTAAATATAATCTGGCCAACTTCAGACATATACGACCTTACTTGACTAATGAAGCAGCAAAACGTTTTATGCACTCCATGATTTTTTTCTCATATTATATATTGTCTTACTAGTTGGTCACATGCTAGTAAAACAGTTTTAACATTGTAATATAATACAAAAACATTATTTATTGAGCTTTGATGGTATGAAATATTTGGCTGATGCTTGTATGATTTTTTAAATTTTAAATGGATATGCTCCACCTCCATTATGTGAGTTTGTGACACACAAGAACAATAACCGTCAAGCAACACAATCTGTTACCAGGGGAGACTGTGCTGTGCAGTTTAGACGTACAACTTTTGCACGATCTGTCTTCTCAGTTAGAGCCAGTCATTATTGGAACACACTTCCGATTGACTGAAGGGGTGTTACAAATAATTCTACTTTTAAATGCAAGTTAAAGAAATGGCTAAAAGCAAATCAAGTTTGTAATCATGTGTAATTCTTTTGTCTAACATTTTAGGAAATTCTTACTTGCATGTTTTTATCTCTTTTTGTCATATGTAACTTTATGATTTTTTGTATGTGTAATGACGTGTTTTTTTTATTTTAGGTTGCCTTTTAAAATCTGGCAGGGGGCAACAGATGAAAATTAGCCCTTGTGGCTAAGGCTTATTTACAGTTTTACTGTTGATTAATGAGCATTGTCCCTGTTAATTGATTGATTGATTGATTGATTGATTGATTGATTGATTCATTCATTCATTCATTCATTCATTCATTCATTCATTCATTCATTCATTCATTGGTTAAACTTCAACTCTGAAAACTGGACTGAAAGTTTCAATTTACCAGAACTTCTATATTAAGCTACTCTGACACAATCTACATTGTAAAAGTGCTATAGAAATAAAGAATAATTGAATTTGACTGGTTGGTTGATGGATTGATTATTTACATATAAATCTTTTTTTGAGTCATAACTCACAAATATTATAGAGTAAGTTTGGAGGGATACTCCATACTCCTCATAAAGGAATTTCTGCAGTGATTGGGGAGCAATGGGACGGGAAATGGAAAACCCAGCTTGAATAGATTACACAACACTTTTGGAGGGGAGGGCGAACATCTGGCACAATTTCTTCTCACATGATTTTGTTTGAAGGGAAAGATCATCTTAAAAGCTTTATCCGAGCATCATTCTGTAAACTACAGTAATGAAGCAAAACCCCAAAAGAAAGCATGCTTTACTGTAAATTTAGAACTTTTGGGAATTTTGAAGATTAGGAGACATTGTTAGGCACATAATTATCTGTTCTGAACTCAAAACATTGCTTAATGGGGCTTACTGCTTTTGTAAAAAGAGTTTACACAAGGCAGAATGTACTAATAATATGATAAATTATTAAATGCCATCAAATATTGCTTCTTGCAGCAACTGTAAACAACAATTGAATACTAGAGGTTATCCTATGAGTAACCTTCCCTGATGGAGCTCATATAAAAACACTACAAATATAAATATAAAAGATGTTTCAATTAAAGTAACAGTTGCCTTTAACTTGTGATTCATTTACATATTCTTTATATTTATTGTACTTTCAAGTTGAACTATGGCACTTTTAACTCCTCTGTCAATACTTTGGATATTTAACGCACAGTCATTTTGCAAAAGACTTTTATTGACATTTTTAGTCATTTGAAACACTGTATATGCAAAATTTTGTATATGTAGAAACAAAGCTGTAAAGTGGCTCAAAGTTTAGTCAGCTAACTATCTGCATTTTGTACTGTGGACTAATCTGCATGATCAGTCCAGACAATATATTGTTTTACAACACTAAACTGTCATTTAAAGTCATTTTGTTCAACTTTTCAATATTAAAAGTTCTCAGAACAGAGCTATGTGTCCCAAAATGCAGTGAGATACCATAAATAAATAAGCAAACAAATAAAGAAATAATAAAGAAAAGATTTGCTAAATAGTGTAAAGTACAATATTAATTTTTAAAAAAAATTGTAGTGCAGATGCAGAAGTGCAATAATTCTGATATTAGTTCATGGATGTATGTTTGTAAAACAATTTACATTATATACTGGCAGTCCACCCAAAAATGAAAATTTCTTAGTAGAAAAACTTAGTAGAAAAACAGTAGAAAAATAGTAGCAAAACAAATAATATGGAAGTCAACGTTTACAAGTTTCAGACATTCTTCGGTATATCTTCTTTCATGTTTAACAGAACAAAAATACGCAAAGCAATTTGAAACAATTATAGTTCGAATAAATAAAGACAGAATTTTCATTTTTGTGCAAACTATCCCTTAGGTTATCTCTGCCCAGCGTCAGACCAATGTTGTACTCGAACACCGTGGGGACGTTGCATTTTGGGTGGAAAAGAAAATTGGATCGACTTCAGTGTCCAATGCCGGAGAGACATTGGATTTTGGTCACTTTACAACGCAACGAACAAACAACCAAATATCAACATCTAATGATGATACAGCTTGATGTTGGGTGGACGTTACCATTATGACATCTATCAGACGTTGGATTTTGGTTGCCATACCTGACGAATAAATATCAGTAGTTACCATCAATATGACATTGGTTTAAGACGTTGACACGACGTTGGATTTTGGTACCTTTTCATTCATTAATTTTCTTTTTGGCTTAGTCCCTTTAATAATCTGTGGACGCCACAGCGGAATGAACCACCAATTTATCCAGCATATGTTTTACGCAGCGGATGCCCTTCCAGCTGCAACCCATCTCTGGGAAACATCCACACACACTCATTCACACTCATACACTACGGACAATTTAGCCTACCCAATTCACCTGTTCCACATGTCATGGGGAAATCGGAGCACCCGGAGGAAACCTGCGCAAACACAGGGAGAACATGCAAACTCCACACAAAAACACAAACTGACCTAGCCAAGGCTCGAGCTAGTGACCTTCTTGCTGTGAGGCGACAGCACTACCTACTGCTCCACTGCGTCGACCGGTAACTTTCCAACACGACCAAAAAAATCAATCAAATATCAACGTCATTTGACGTCGTTATTTTGGACATCAAAATAACGATGTGCTGAATCCAACCTAACATCTTATGATGTTGTGTGCCTTCTAGAAAATGTCAAGTTCATCTAACAACAAAAAGATGCCTAAAATGACACAAGAAAATATCCTCAGTGTTGCCCCAAAGCAGAAAAGCCTCAGTCAGCTCATCTTCAGACCTGCTCTGGGGTCAGTTTATGTGGGCCATCTAATAACTCTGGCTTTAAAGCAGTTTAGCTTCCAACCACAATGTTGTATTTGGTTTCCAAAGAAACCTTTTTAAATCTGGGAGACCAGCCATCTGTGAGGTCCAAAAAAAAAAAAAAGGTTTCTGGAACTGGAATAAAGGACTGATATGTATGAGGAAAAAGCCTGAAGGATCGTGCTCAGCAAAAAAAAAAAGAAAAAAAAAACCTACTGTTAATATGGCTATGATGGAGACAGGAGGCTTATTCTTCTGATGATGCTTCTGTAAAGATGAAGATCCAGTTGTAATGAAAATCTGTCATTCATAGAACACAGTGATTATTGCTTTTTGACACTATGATTGGTGCTCTCTGAAGCAAAACTCGTACGTGGAAACACACATTTCTTTAATATTAAGAGTCTGAGGCTCTCCAGTGACCTAAAATGATTAAGATAATTTGTACAGGATGTCCCTTTTAGTCATTTAACCAAATGCCAAACCTTTAGACATTCATTAACAGTGGTGTAAAAAGGGAGAAACCACTTATAAGTTTACCAGGAGATCCATTTTCCATTTACAATTAAAATGATTTGATAAATGAATCTGTTATTAATACTCTGCAGCCAGTAACATGCACAAAGACTGAATAAACCAATAGAAATGTCACAGCCACAGAGCCAAATTGAATTCATGATCCTTCCTTTGGAAGAGAGATTTACTTCAGGGCTACCTCACTATTAACCACAGCAACAAATCTGGGTTTCAAAGAGTAAGATGCTGTAAATTTATTGAGCATAGACAGGGGGATCTGATGGTTTTTCCACTGACCACATCCGCCATTAAAGATCAAACAGTTCTTTTTAAAACTATGAAGCAGCGTAAGGCTATACTATAATAAACTATGTAAATAAACCTAACACCAAGGGCACAGATATGCAAACTCTGCAGGTTACATATTGCTGTTTACTTAAATAAACCACAAACAGCATTGTCACATATAGTCTCAGGTTGGTCACACATTTTAAGGTTTTAAAAGAATAGTTCAATGAAAAATAATCACCATTTTCTCACACTCAAGTGGTTCTAAACTTCTATGAATCTGTATCTTCACTAAACAAGATATTCTGAAGAAGGTTAGAAAAGGGCAGCCCTTGCCATCCATAGTGGGAACAAAAATAACATTTATTACATATATAAAATTTATGTTTATACATCTATTTATATATCTTTATATATTTGCATATCTTCATTTGTACTTAACAGAAGATTAAAAACAATGAACTGTCCATAATTTAGCCAGACATTGTCATTATACATTTGCTGCCATTCAAGATGGATTCTCTCTGATCCCAGATTGTAAATACAAAACATTTAATATGTTTGACTATTGATTTCTCCAACAGTATATCTTTAATAGCCCATGAAAGCCAGAAAACTTCACCAACCAGATTTTGAGAGCTTTTAGCTGATAAATGGCAGCCGTTTTTCTCCAAAACAAAGAACACACTGGAAGCCACACATTGATATTGCATCATGATATTTCCTGGTTGACAATTTATTATCCAAATTTTACATTAATGTGATTTAGGAGACACAAAAAAACACTTCCATGACTATCATCATCAGCGCTTAATCAGAGCTGGTTTTCTTGGATTGACTATAACACAGTTTTTTTAAAGAGACCATGGGAATGTGATAAAGCGGGACCTGACCTGAACCCAACTGACCATTCAAAATTGACGTATGGATATAGATTTCCTTTACTCGCTCATTTTGGGTTACACTTGTGACTTCAGTGAACCCTTTAAAAAAGTCATCTTATTTTTAAGACATAAGAGTATTTAATATCAAAATTTAAATTTTTGGATGAATTAATCCTTTATTGAACCTAAATCATGAGCAGGACATACAGTAAGAACATTATAAAAAGGAATTCAATATATATCAATTTCCCAGTTCATATATATATTTTTTGTATAATGCAATGGGTTCAGAGCTTGTGCTCCCGCATCCATGTGCTCAACATCTGATCCAAAAAATGTGTGTTTTACTACTGCTGTGATGCATATGCAGTCACTTACATCTATCTGCAGGAAATTGCAGGGAAACTGTCTACTACTTTTTTTTTAAACTATCTAAAAATAGTAAATACTTGATTGTTCATCATTTTAAAATGACTAAGAAAAAAAATAATAAAAAGCTTAAGTCTCTTACAGCGCTGTGGAGAAATTTGGTCCCACTCATGTTTGAAGAATTGTTGTAATTCAGCCACACTGAAAGAGTTTTCATTCATGAACTTCATTTTTAAGGTCATGCCAAAGCATCTCAATTGAATTTAGGTCAGGACTTTGACTAAGCCACTCCAAAGTCTTAATTTCAGGGGGGGAAATTCTTTTTACACAGAGCAATGTAGTCCTTTAATAATAAAAAACCTTCATTAAAAAAACTGCATGACGCGTTTACTTGTGTTTTTATGACTAATATTTACATTTGTTTGATGATCTGAAACAATACAGTGTGACAAACTTGCAAAAAATAATCAGTAAGGGGGCAAACACTTTCTCACACTGTATATAATAATTTTTACAAAGAAACTGCATGACAATCAGTGTTCACAAACCGGAATTAGTTTGAACCACTTCTTAAACACTCTTTAAAATATGTTTAAATATGTTTGCTTTTTATTTTAATGAGAATGCTGTTCCAAAGCAGTGTATCTTGAATTGCATATGTACAGTGCTCAACATATATGAGTACACCCCTCACAAATATCTCAATTAAATATGTATTTTCTGTAGGAAGCTTTACAATGTTATATTGGTGTATATACATTAGTCAGTATCGAAGTTGAAACTGAAGCTAATATAACTAAATAACATATGAACTGTCCAAAATTAGTAGCCCAAATTTATATTAGGGCAAAATAATAAATAATAATTTTTAAAAGAGCAACAAAAATAAAAATGTGTAAAATTGTGTTGAAATTTTGTAGTTTGTAATTTTTCTTTCCAATATTAAATGTATTCTTTCTATTTTTATAGATGTTTGGTGACTAAAATATTATTTTAATAAATATATTCATTTAATAAATCTGTTTTGTTCAAATGCAAAAAAAGACATTTTCTATATTCACTGAGCAATGAATAAAAATGGGGTGTACTCACCTATACTGAGCACTGTATATTGTTCAAATGTAGTTTTGTATTGGTACTGTGCAGTTCTGATTGGTTATGATACATGAAAAAAAAGTATTCATCTCAATCAAATGGGTTGCCAAATGGTCTAAAATAGTATCTAAAAAAGTTTAAAATTTAATGCTTAAACTGCTTGCAATGTATTTGCATTGCGTGCACATTAAATAATAATGTAGTTTTTAGTTTTGACAGGATTTGCCAATATGAAATAGACTGAGCTCTCAACAAGAAAGTGCACTTAGTCAACCCACTCCATTTAGATGGAGGAGTTATGGTCTTGGTTAGAGCTGGGATAGAGGTATGAAGAAGCTAGACATCTGATTGGTTTGGAGACTTGCTTAAGGCTGTAATCAACCAATTTATTGTGACGGTCTTAACCTTTCCAGTAGTAGCAATTTGGTCTAAAATACACAATAGTTTGTTTATTCTTTCCTTTCAAGAGTAGTTAGTGCAAATAAAAGTTTTGCAGACAAACCATGCATCTGGAAATGAGAAAACATGCTGTTTGAAAAAAAAAAAAAAACAGTTTAACCTAAACTATTACTGCCACTGATTATTTGTGAATGAAGAGAAAGAAAATGTGCCTCTATTTGTCAGAGTTTCCTTTATTTTATGTGTATGGAACAGTTGTTTAGTTTTGTTGCTAGCTTTTTTTAAAGTCATTCGAAAGAGATACTGCACCAACTAGCTGTGAGAGCCATTCATAAGAATCACTGCTACATTGTTGCAAATAATAAAACATTTGTAATAATAATTTTTGTTTTCAATGTAGCTATGCCTTCCAAATGTGTTTTTCTTTTTACAAAATACTAGTTCTTATAACTTACTCCATTTCATTCATTTTCTTTTGAGGTTAGTCCCTTTATTTATCTGGGGTCACCAAAGCGGAATGAACCTCCGAACGTATTACTTATACCTCTAAAATATACAGTTGAAGTCAGAATTATTAGCCCCCCTAAATTATTAACCTTATGTTTATTTCTTCCCCAATTTTTGTTTTATGGAGCGACGATTTTTTTCTACACATTTCTAAACATAATGGTTTTAATAACTCATTTCTAATAACTGGTTTATTTTATCTTTGCCATGATGACAGTAAATAATATTTTACTTGATTTTTTAAGACACTTCCATACAGCTTAAAGTGACACTTAAAGCCCTATCTAGGTTAATAAGGTTAACTAGGCAGGTTAGGGTAATTAGGCAAGTTATTGTATAACGATGGTTTGTTCTGTAGACTATCGAAAAATATATACAGCTTAAAGGGACTGATAATTTTGACCTTAAAATTGATTTTCAAATGGTTTGGGCTTTGATTCTAGCCAGAATAAAACAAAAAAGACTTTCTCTAATAGAAAACATATTATCAGACATACTGTGAAAAGTTCCTTGCTCTGTTAAACATAAGTTAGGAAATATTTTTAAAAAATAATAATAAAATCAAAGGGTGGCTAATAATTCTGACTTCAACTGTATGTATGGGAATAATAATTAATATTTAATCAAAAAGTACCTCTTACAAAAAACAGGGGTCCGATTTATTAAATACCTTCCTAAAAGTGAAATGTTTACTTACAGCTGAGCGCATTCTCCTGTCAAGTTTGTTTTTTATAGATCAGACGTTTCTCAACTTTTGATTATATAACTTATGAAATGAGACCCCAGTTGCATGAAAACAGACACCAGTATGTTTTAAAGATTCCATGTTAAAATGGCTTGCCATTATTGTACTATAAAACTTCATTTTAAGGACTTTCATATCACCCTAAATCTAGCCCATACTCTTAAATGATGGTTTCACTTCGGAGTACATGAACAGCAGGCAGCTCTTCATTTCTTCACACTTCACAGAGAGAGTTCAGGCTATTACATGAAGGAGATGACCCTCATAAACACAACAGGATCTCACAACTCAATGCCATAACCACACAGCGTCTCTCTCAGGCCCGTGCAATAAATAGACCATAGAAACATCTCTGAGCTGGAGGCCAAGAGGAAACTGCATCATTACCAGTGTACATCATGTCCAACTTATGAACAAATGTTGTGTGGCACCACTATAAGTAAATGTAGTATCTTAAGAATTCTACCCATTTTGAATAGTTATCGACAACTAGTACTGTTTTTCTTTTCCATATGGTCTCACTTTTTGTTACTTGTCATCTATAATGGTAGTGTAAACATGAACGGATGCTACTTTATCCTTATTCTTCACCATTTTGACTATGACTAACATTTTAGTCTAATCAATTGACAGTGATAGTTATTTGTCGCCTCCTATTGGATGGAAAGAAATGTACATGTAAGCTCTTTGATGAGACTGGTAATATTTATTTGAAAAATGCAGAGGTTAATTTAAATAAACCATACTCATTTATGGAAGAGACAAAACAAGGTAAATAAAACCAGAATATATAAACCCATTACAAAAGTTTGGGACATTAAGAGGTTTTTTTTTGTTTTGTCTGTCTATATATATTTAATATTTATTTTTATGTTTAAACGTTAAAATCATCAAAGAATTATAATGTTTCAAATTTAGCAGAAAATTAATAACTTTCGAAATAAATAATAACATAGGTTTTTATTTTATTTTATTTTTGCTGCACAAAATCAGCATATTATGAATGACTTCTGGAGGATCATGTGACAGACTGGAGTAAACAAACAGCTTTGCCATCACAGGAATAATTTACACATTAAAAGGATTATATTTATATAATTATTTATATAATTATATTATACATAATCTTCTATTATTTTTCTAAATAAAAATAAATAAAATAAAAGTTAATTAGTTTTGAATAATAACAACTTATTTCATGTTATTTCTAACAATTTACACTTGTATGTAAACTTAGGGCCATTTTGTCTTTTATTTATAATATTTAAAATTATTTAAATACTATTTTTTTATGTTAAAAATATTAAAGACTACTTTATCTATTTTTTTACTTTTTCTGCCTCCTGAATTACACATTCAGCTTCAATTATCAGGAAATGATTAAGCCTAATTTTCATCTTGTATGTGCAATAACTATGTTTATTAAACTGTTGCATATGAAACATCTATTCTCTGTATTATTTTAATTTCAGCGATAAAAGGCAGAACAATCTGTAAAGCACTAGTAGAAAAACCAAGTGACTTACTCCAAGTGAAGGCACTGAGGCATGTCATTTATACTTTAATCAATTTATACAAACTTGAGGATACACTAATAGTAGATTCATTATTTGTCAACTCTGTTACTGTGATATTTCAGTGAATTTCTCATTCCACAAAACAATAACATGACGAAAAAAATCAGTTTTTGTCTTGCCATGTGGGATCTGGTTAAAGTTAGCATCTTGAGCAAAAACTGGGGGAAATGTCGAATGTCTACATTTTACTAACAACAACTAGTAACCAAATCAAATGTTCCTTATCATATAGTTATATATGTATATAGCTTATAATTTATGCCATACAAAAAGTTGTGTATTATTTAACTCAAAACACTAAAAATAAAAACAATTTTTGTGCATATGATACAGAAGTTTATTGGAGGTCATTTGAGTGCAGATATACTGATGTGTTTGATTTCGTCCACTCTGTTCTTGTGCATCTGGAAGGCCGGTGTGACCCAGCGGCCACACGAACACTGTTCACCATACCAGTTAAAGGAGCCCAGCTTTGAGCTGCACTTGGGACACAGAAGCTACAAGAGAGATTTTACAAAAAGGTTTTACTACGAAATATCAAAAACACACTAAATGCATTGACCTTTATTAAACCGTCATTACAATCTCTAGACTTATACAAAATCCTGTAATCTTTTTTATTCATAAGGTGAGACATTACAAAAAGTAAAAACTGCTTTTTAGCTTTTTAATATTTTTTTTAGTACAAGGGTTAGATAATAGGTCCAAAATACACTTTTAAACATTTCATTTATAATATTTTAGCAATTTATGTCTGTAGATTTCCATCACAATAGACATTTTTTCAAGGCTATAATCTAAGCGAGTTTTTCTGTTTTGTTTTTCAAAATGAGACACAAATCTCTTATTCATACATATTTTGACTGTTTTTATTTGCATATGCTTATATATAACTTATAACCTGTACTAGAAACTAAATTATTTTTAAGCGGTTGTCAGTTTCTTCTGAGTTATGGATTGATAAAAAAATATATATGTATTATTGTGAAACTGTAATATTTAAAAAAAAATCTGATTTCTGTATTATAAAGGTATGCAAATTTGCACATATTTATCTAAATAATGCCTTATAATTATATGTAAACATAACATTTTTGAAAACTTGTAACAGTTTTTTTGCAAATCTTAATGTACTCATTCAGCTGAAGAATGGTGATAGTATTTTTAAACATTTCATCTGCAGTAGCTTTAAATGATAAAATAAAACAAAAAAATCTGGTATTAAAAATGATAAAAATTTTAATCTTAAAGCATTTAATACACTATAATCAAATAATATATTTTGGAGTTTTAAATAAATGTTTAGAAAGGAAGAGTGTTTAAATCTTTCTTATTAATTGTGTTTTAATTTCTGTAATTGTGATCTTCTTCTTACCTGTCCATCCATGACCCCTAGTAAAGCCTGCTCCATCCACTGCACCGGCTCTATAAAATAGGAAGTGCACTGTGTCTCATCTTCAGCTGAAGAGCTCACAATCCGTGTCTTCTTATGAGAGAAGGCAGACGCTCCACTTCCCACAGAGTGACTGAGAATGCTGGAGTGTCGGAAAAGTGTGCGTCTAGGAGAACAAAGACAACAGCAAGTTGCATTGGTATTTTGGTTGGCATCTTAGTTTTTGTGTACAATAAGAATCGTTGGCTCTTTGATGAATTGCTTTGTCCCTAACTTTGGATAAAATCATCTCAAAAACACATAAATATAAATTAGTTCAGCAGGTGGGAAATACAAAATATTTCCATATTATATAACAGTATAAAGTAGTGATAAAATAGTAAAGAAATCTGCACAAAATCTTAATAAGCCTTCATCCAATACAAAAACCTAATAAACCTTTTTTTACTTAAATTTAACTTCAATATATTTTTTGTATTGACCAAAACATTCAAATTAAGATTTGCAGAAAAATAAACTAAACATTAAAAAAAATCAAATTTAATGATAAACCACATTGAAATAGATGTTGCCAATAAAGCAGTTTTATTATCAACATTTTGATGGTAAAATATCAAAATTTTAACATGTTAAATTGCATGTGTGTTTCAAAACAGCTCTATTTAAACAAATATAACTTAGACATTACAAACAGGTTAGGTCAAATGATAATAATGCAGCACATACAGTTGAAGACAAAATGATCAGCCCTTTTCGAAATATACATTATTTTTTATATATTTCTCAAGTCTTGCTTTAAATAGGAGACTTTTTTTAAACATAACAACATTTTTAAACATAATAGTTTTAATAACTAATTTCTAATATCCAATTTCTTTGGCCTCAAGTACGAAGACTTGAATTCATACAAAAAAAAATGATCTTAAAATAAAAATCTTTTACCTGCACTTTCTACATCTGTATACAGCTTCTGCATTCTGAGTTTGTGCAGGGTCAACAGCAAATACATCTTTTGGCACATTCTGGAGCTCTGATGTAATCAAAATACATTTCATTTGTGTAATAATCATGTCACAATTTTGTCAGTTACTTACTATAAATGCGCAGCCACTTTGGAAATACTCAGATGTAAACAACAGCATGGATTGCATGGTAATCTACAACTAATTATGGTATTCTGCTTATAAATGCTGTCTTAACCATTGTGGAAACTGCTAAATCAAGGACTTAGAAGGTGTTATATTTTGGCTCCGTGATTTTAATAGGCTATAATATACTTTATTTGTAATAACTATTGCCAGACTTTTGTACTGATTCATACATGCCAAAACATGACAATAATTGATCTATTTTCAGCATTCAACATGCTAGTTTCATTCAGTTCAGTGCCATTGTTTACATTTTGTTCTCCAAAATGGTTCACTGATGACATATCATTAAACACTTTACAGCATAAGACAGTATAATGAAGTCACATACTGTTTATCAAAGAAGTTTCAATAAGAATGAACATACCTGGATATTTCTCTGTAATCTTTTTCAGCCTAAACTGTTTGTAAACAGGACTTGTGGTGTCCACTTTACAGTCCATCAAGTCATAAAGTGCCAGCTGATCCAGAAACTCTTCATTCATTCTGGTAAAAAATTAAGAATGATCTTAAGTAACACCTCTTTTCATAAATGTTTAGTTACAGACACAACAATGAAGTACACTCACTTGACATCTGGTTTTATGTTTTGCAGTTTAGAATATGCTTCCTGTAAGGTCAGGTGCTGTGTTTTCATCAGGTAAGCAGTCACCACTGCAGCACTTCTGCTTTGCCCCACATGGCTACAAAAAAGAGAGAAAACAAGGAATTTAGTCTTTAAGTCTTTATATGTTTTAATATATTTTATAAAGATTTGACAACATTTTTGTAAATTTTCAATAAAAAAATACAACCATTTAGAGCATACTGTACTTATTTAATTTTACTGTATGTATTCCGAAAATGAAAACTGGTCAGAACGACAAATGTTTCCACTTATAGTGATTCAAACTTAGAGATATTTCACTAAATATTGATTCATGAACTCCTCTGAAATTGGAACTTTTGAAAAAAAATGGTATAATTGTTGAATAATTTTTTTAATTATTATTAATAGTTTGTTTGGTTGTTGTTTTTTTTACACAACAGTTCACAGAATACAAAAAAATATGATTTAATTATAATTGATGTAAGTTAATGATTAAACAAGAATAAATATCTACCAAAAGGTATCAGAAAAATTGCTGCAATAAAATAGCGATACAAGAGAATTGATACAATAAAAACAGAAAACTAGCTTTCATATCTCCCTTACGGTTGCTCTAGTTAAAAGCATAATGTTGTTTAATTTTGGTTGGTTCTCTAAAAAACAGTACTTCTGTTTATGCCTAATCAAATGTATCACAAAATTGCTCAAAATGACACTTTTATTTTAAACTTATAAAAGTAAAACAAAATTAGAGAACTTCAAGTTTCAAGTAGACTCTCATTTTTTCCACAACTGTATATGGGACCTTCTACCAGAAACTTACATTATCTGTCCCTGAAATAAATAAATAAAAACTAAAACTAAAATGGACTGATGGTTGACTTCTGTGAGTTGTTCTGTAAAGGAATATGTCATTGATTTGTTCTCAGATTTTTTTTTCTTTATTAAAAAACTTTACGAATGTACAATGTACAAATGTACAAACCCTGTCATTGTCTTTGTCCTCAGCCCAATCAAACCTACAGCTTTAATAGTTGTGTTATTTAGAAAAACAAATCTCTTGAGTAACAACATGAAATGATAAATAAATTCTACAAATAAATACTACAAATAGATTTAAAATTTTCCCCATGCTTCAGTCAGTCCTGTCACATTTGCAGTTCATTTAACATAAAATTCAATACACATTTAAGGCTATGACTCAAAGCAAGTGACATCATTTGGTGGAGGAGAAGCTGACGGTGATCAAGGATGCTTTCTATCATTGATAGAAATGATTTAATGCTTGTACACTCACATTTTTTGAGGAAGACAAGCTTAAAGGTAAGGCCCTGTCACATTTTTTATAAGTTAAAATCTATGCTTCTAGTAGAATGTCCGATTTATCACCCTGTATACTCCATCTTGTATGTTTCTGTGAGGAGTAGGTTTAAACTTGGGGTAGACGTTAATAAAAAAAATAAAAATAATTAAAAAAATGAGTAATTGAGTAATTGAATATGAGTAATTTAATAAATAACAAAAATAATTCCTGTTAGCCGGAGGTGTAATCCTTCTAGCAACAACCAAAAACCAGTTTCACAAGAATATTTTAGCATTAGCCAAAATAAAAGATTTTTCTTATAAGCCATAAATCATTGGAATATTAAGTAAAGATCATGTTCCTTGAAGATATCCTGTAAATTTCCTATTGTAAATACATCAAAACTGAGTTTTTTATAAGTAAGCTAAGAAGGTAATTTGAACTTTAAGCCCAATTTTTTCAATTTTTTAATTTTTTAAACTTGAAATTCCAGATTTTTAAATAGTTGTATCTTCACCAAAAATCATCTCATTTAACAAACCTTAAATCACTTGAAACTTATTTATTCAGTGTATAAATCCCACTTGTAAAACAATTGACACTTATGAAGTAATTTGAGGTCTAGGTAAAATTAGTTTTTATTCCCACATTTGTTCATATTTGGACAGTGATAACTTGTGACATGGTCCCTATATTGTTTACCACACTACTTTGAATATTCGGTCTGAAATCATATGCAAGTATGATTCGAAAGCAAAATTAGCACTTTTTACTTGACTGTAAACATTGTTGTACTTTGATATTTGATGTCTGATAATATGATTTCCCTATTTAATATTTGCAAAGAATACTTAAATGAAAAGAGTGATCACGTATTATTGAATTACCTTTTAAGTATGTGTATGCCGTTACGTTTTTTATTCAACAAACTTAGCAAACAAACTATGAAACCTACCAATGCACAAGAACTGCTGCTGATTTGGAGTCAGCTTGTGTGCTAAGGGCTTCAGAAATAAAGCTGGTACAGTCATCTAGTCTGCTCAGCAGGTCTGTGGACTCATCATCCAGAGCTCGGATGAATTTGGTGTTGAATCCAGTGACAGAAGCTTCCTCTGAGTCTACAGTCAGAATGTGTGTTATACCTGCAGCTGACAGACTCTCAGCATCCTTCAGATCAGACACTGACCCGATGTAGAGTCCAGACGCCACTGGTATCATGGTTAACTAAGCAAACACAAAACGCATTCAATATCAACGCAATGAAACAAATACAATCCATTCACTGAAGCAACTGAAACGAAACACACATGGTGCAGTTCATTACACTGACCAGTTAGACATAACAAAGTATATATAATACACTCATGAGAACTTCTTAGTAAGAGATAACAGATATTGCATTTCCAAGACCATTAAGTTTTCATAAAAGTTTAACAACAAATGTAAATGCATAACTTCAACACCAATCTGCCTGCAGCTTTTCTAATGATGACTTTACTGTAAACATTGACGCTTTTAAACTCACGTGCTTACTCTGCTGTCAAAAAAGGTGTCCACGAAAATAAAAAGTCCGTAGGAAACAATGTGTACTTGTTAGTTCCGCAAAGGATGTTGTTGCATTATTGCTTTAAAGTGCCTCTAGAGGGCGATCTTCGGAAATAAATACAGGACATTGATTGGGGTAAACGTAAATCTAAAAGAGTATATTGTAAATGCTCTCTAAATAAATATTCTATAGCACCGATATAACAGGGTGGACTGGAGTAAACAAATTAAATGGTCTTACATATCAAAAACACCAATGGTTGCATAAGATTTTTGCAAAGTAGCCTACTCTATATTACATTAAATTGTGTTTTCTATCAAAGACATTATGTAAATGTTCATTCATTCATTCATTTTATTTTGGCTTAGTCTCTTTATTAATCTGGGGTCACCACAGCGGAATGAACCGCCAACTTATCCAGCATATGTCTTACGCAGTGGACTAGTGGGGGAAACCTGAGCACCCAGAGGAAACCAATGCGAACACAGGGTAGAACATGCAAACTATATATATAAATAAACTAGTGTGTAAAAGTATGAAAGGTGTCATGTGTGTATATGTATAGAGTGTTTTTATGTGTGTATATGTATGGAGTGTTTTGTGTGTGCATATGTATAGAGTGTTTCATGTGTCTATATATTTGGAGTGTACCATGTGTGTATATGTATAGAGTGTCAAGTATGATTATGTATAGAGTGTATCATTTGTGTATATTTAAAGAGTGACAAGTGTGAATGTGTATAGAGAGTATATATGGAGTGTATTATGTGTGTACATGTATAGAGTGTATTGTGTGCATATGTATGGAGTGCATCATGTGTGCATTTGTATAGAGTGTTGCATGTGTGTATAGGTTTGGAAGGTGTCCTGTATCTTATTTTGTATCATGTGTGTTAATGTATGGAAGTTGTCATGTGTATTTGTATGGAGTGTTTCATGTGTACATATGGTTTTGGTGTTTCATGTGTATATGTGCAAGGTGTGTGTATGTATAGAGTTTATAAGCAGATACTGTATCGTTCAACTTCCAATAGCTTAGTGGTAATGTCACTCACCTGTCATGCCAGAGACCCAGGTTCTATCTCAGACCCTGACAGGAGTGTGTCATTTGTACTTATGTATAGAGTGTATCATGTGTGTATATGTATAGAGTGACAAGTGTGAATATGTATAGAGTGTATGTGTATATATGTATATATATATATATATATATATATATATATATGGAGTGTATTATGTGTGTACATGTATAGAGTGTATTGTGTGCATATGTATAGAGTGTTGCATATCTGTAAAATATCAACTGTGAATATGTATCATGTATGCACATGTATACAGTGTCAAGTGTGAATATGTATAGAGTGTATATATAATGTGTGCAAAAGTATAGATTGTATGGAGTGTATTTTATGTATAGAGAGTCAAGTGTGCATATGAATGAAGAGTATCGTGTGTAAAAGTATGGAAGGTGTCTTGTGTGAGTATCATGTATGTAAAAGTATGGAAGGTGTCATGTGTATATGTATGGAGTGTTTCACATGTGTACAGTATATGTATGGTGTGTGTATGTATAGAGTGTCTCATGTGTGTATAGGTTTGGAAGGTGTCTTGTATCATGTGTGCATGTACAAAGTGTGTTCCAGTAGCTCAGTGGTAATGTCAATCACCTCTCACTCCAGAGACCTCAGTTCAATACCAGACCCTTACAGGAGTGTATCATATGTTTGTATATGTGTATGTATAGAGTGTGAATATGTATAAAGTGCATTGTGTGTGTATATGTATAGAGTATACTATGTGTATATAGAATGTATTATGTGTGCATAAGTATAGAGCGTAGAGTGTCATGTGTGTATATGTATAGAGTGTGTAAAAGAATGGAAGGTGTCATTTGTATGCAGTGTTTCATGTGTGTATATTTATAGAGTGTGCCTTGTGTGTATATGTATAAGCTGTATCATGTATGTATATGTATACAGAGTCAAGTGTGAATATGTATAGAATGTATTATGTTCTCTCTAGCTCAGTGGTAATGTCAATCATTTCTCACGCCAGAAATCCGGGTACTATCCCAGACCCCGACAGGAGTGTATTATGCGTTTATATATATTTATGAAGTGTATTGTGTGTGTATACAGTATGTATGGAGTGTGAATATGTATAAAGTGAATTGTGTGTATATGTATAGAGTGTTGATGGTGTACCATGTGTTTATAAAATGTATTATGTGTGCATAAGTTTAGAGTGTATCATGTATGGAGTGCATTTTATGTATAGATTGTCAAGTGTGCATATGTGTGTAAAAGTATGGAAGGTGTCATGTGTGTATATATATAGAGTGTTTCATGTGTATATGAGCATGGAGTGTTTTGTGTGTGCATATGTATAGAGTGACAAGTGTGAATATGTTTGTGTGTGTGTGTATATATATATATATATATATATATATATATATATATATATATATATATATATATATATATATATATATATATATATATATATATATATATATATATATACGGGGAGTGTATTATTTGTGTACATGTATAGAGTTTATTGTGTGCATATGTATGGATGTGCATGTATACCAAGTGTGTTTCAGTAGCTCAGTGGTAATGTCAATCACCTCTCTCACCAGAGACCCGGGTTCTATCCCAGACCCTGGCAGTATTGTATAATATTTGTGTATATGTGTAATGTGAGTATATGTATAGAATGTAGGTGATTCATGTATGCTTATGTATATAATGTTAATATGTATGGAGTGTAACATGTACAAATAGAATGTATTATGTGTGCATATAAGTATAGATTGTATGGAGTGTATTTTATGTATAGAGTGTCAAGTGTGCATATGCATGAAGAGTATCATGTGTGTAAAAGCATGAAAGGTGTCAGGTGTATATGTATGGTGTTTCACATGTGTATATGGATAGAGTGTCAAGTGTGCATATGTATGAAGAGTATCATGTGTGTAAAAGTATGCAAGGTGTCAAGTGTATTTGTATGGAGTGTTTCAAATGTGTATATGTATAGACTGCATATATATAGAGTGTATCATGTGTGCATATGGTTGTAGTGAGTCATGTGTGTATATGTATAGAGTATATTTTGTGCATATGTATGTAGTGTATCATGTGTGTGTATGTATAGAGTGTATTGTGTGAATATGTATAAAGTGTCAAGTGTGAATATCTAAAGTGTTTAAAGTTTACCTTGTGTTTATATGAGAGTGTTTCATGTGTGTGTATGTATGACGTGTATCATGTGTGTATATGTATAGAGTGTCAAGCGTGCATATGTATGAAGAGTATCATGTGTGTAAAATTATGGATGTTGTCATGTGTATTTGTATGGAGTGTTTCATGTGTGCATATGGTTGTAGTGTTTCATGTGTATATGTGCGAGTTGTGTGTACTGTATGTATAGAGTGTATAAGCAGATACTGTATGATTCAACTTTCAATAGCTCAGTGGTAATGTCACTCACCTGTCATGCCAGAGACCCAGGTTCTATCTCAGACCCTGACAGGAGTGTATCATGTGTACTCATGTGTCAAGTGTGAATATGTATAGATTGTCAAGAGTGAATATCTAAAGTGTATAAAGTTTACCTTGTGTGTATATGAGTGTTTCATATGTGTGTGTGTGTATATGTATAGAGTGTAAAGTGTGAATTTATGTAGAGTGTATAGTGTGTAAAAGTGTGGAAGGTGTTGTGTATTTGTATGGAGTGTATTATGTGTGTACATGTATAGAGTTTATTGAGTGCATCATGTGTGCATATGTATAATGTGTTGCATGTGTGTATAGGTTTGCAAGGTGTCCTGTATCATTTTTTGCAATTGTACCAAGTGTGTTCCAGTAGCTCAGTGGTAATGTCAATCACCTCTCACACCAGAGACCAGGGTTCTATCTCAGACCCTGACAGGATTGTATCGAATATGTGTAATGTGTGTATATGTATAGAATGTCAAGTGTGTATATGTATAGAGTGTACCTTGTGTGTATATACAGTAGATAAGGTGTATCATGTATGCATATGTAAATTGTGTTAATTTGTATGGAATGTATATAGAATGTATTATGTGTGCATATGTATGGAGTGAACAAAAGTGTTCCAGTAGCTCAGTGGTAATGTCAACCACCTTTCACACCAGAAACTGGGGTTCTATCCCAGACCCTGACAGGATTGTATCATATATGTGTATATGTAAAGAGTGTTAATGTGTGTAGATGTCAACTGTGAATATGTATAGAATTTCAAATCTGTATATGTATAGAGTGTACTTTGTGTGTATATGTAAAAGGTGTATCATGTATGTAAATTCTTTCACACACATACAATAGGGACAATTTAGCTTACCCAATTATTAGTTATTAAATCAGTGTGTCAGTGGCACAATACAGGCTACTTGTGTGTGTCAAACATTTTGGTAAATTACATTTGTTAGGGCTGGTTATATATTTGAAATAAAGAGAAAATGTTGACTTTAGAGATGACAAAGCTTCATTTAAACTGCAGAAGATGCCGTCTGACAACTAGGGGAAAATGCCGCACAGCAGCTGTTTTCCATCACATTAGATCGCATTTCTTTAAATGATCAGTCCAGGAGATGGTGCTGATGGACAACAGTATTAGTTCAAAGAGGATAAATGCAGGTAAAATAGATTAAAACTATTAGTTCAAAGCTCTCCAAATATGACTGTTTACACGCATCAGCTGCCGACCGAAAGATCTTCGCATTCTCGCGCATACACGCAAAGCATAATGGGTAATTTTGCGTTCCAAGAAAAAGGTCTATAGAGTGTGTAAAAGTATGGAAGGTGTCATTTGTATGGAGTGTTTCATGTATAGAGTAGCTCAGTGGTAATGTCAATCACCTCTCACGCCAGAGACCCGGGTGCCATCCCAGAACCCGACAGGAGTGTATTATACGTTTATATATGTTTATGGAGTGTATCGTGTGTGTATATGTATAGAGTGTGAATAAGTATAAAGTAAATTGTGTGTATATGTATAGAGTGTAGATGGTGTACCATGTGTATATAGAATGTATTATGTGTGCATAAGTATAGAGTGTATCATGTATGGAGTGTATTTTATGTATAGAGTGTTTCTTGTTTGTATATATTTGGAGTGTACCATGTGTATATGTATAGAGTGTCAAGTGTGTCTTGTATCATTTTTGGCATGTGTAACAAATGTGTTCCAGTAGCACAGTGGTAATGTCAATCACCTCTCACACGAGAGACCAGGGTTCAATCCCAGACCCTGACAGGATTGTATCATATATGTGTGAAGTGTAATGTGTGTATATGTATAGAATGTCAACTGTGAATATGTATAAAATGTCAAGTGTGTATATGTATAGAGTGCATCTTGTGTGTTTATGTAAAAGCTGTATCTTTGAGTGTTTCAAATGTGTATATGTATAGATTGCATGTGTATCATGTATCATGTGTGCATATGGTTGTAGTGAATCATGTGTGTATATGTATAGAGTGTATTGTGTGAATATGTATAGAGTGTCAACTGTGAATATCTAAACTAAGTGTATAAAATTTACCTTGTGTTTATATGAGAGTGTTTCGTGTGTATGTATGACGTGTATCGTGTGTGTATGTATAGAGTGTCAAGTGTGCATATGTATGAAGAGTATCATGTGTGTATAAGTATGGAAGTTGTCATTTGTATGGA
This sequence comes from Danio rerio, assembly GCF_052040795.2. Taxonomy (NCBI): domain Eukaryota; kingdom Metazoa; phylum Chordata; class Actinopteri; order Cypriniformes; family Danionidae; genus Danio; species Danio rerio. The sequence goes on from NC_141022.1 coordinate 24,025,209, forward strand.
GTGTTTCATGTGTATATGTGCAAGTTGTGTGTATGTATAAGCAGATACTGTATCATTCAACTGGGTCAAGAGACCCAGGTTCTATCTCAGACCCTGACAGGAGTATCATGTGTACTCATGTATAGAGTGTCAAGTGTGAATATGTATAGATTGTCAAGTGTGAATATCTGAAGTGTATAAAGTTTACCTTGTGTGTATATGAGTGTTTCATGTATGATGTGTATATGTAATGAGAGTAAAGTGTGAATTTATATAGAGTGTATCGTGTGTAAAAGTATGGAAGGTGTCCTGTATTTGTATAGAGTGTTTCATGTGTGTATATGTATGGAGTGTTTTATGTGTGCATATGTAAAGAGTGTATCATGTATAGAGTGTCAAGTGTGATTATGTATTGAGTGTATCGTGTGTATATGTATAAAATGTATCATGTGTGCATCTGTATAGAATGACAAGTGTGAATATGTTTAGAGTATATATATATATATATATATATATATATATATATATATATATAGAGAGAGAGAGAGAGAGAGAGAGAGAGAGAGAGTGTATTATGTGTGTACATGTACATGTATAATGTGTACCAAGTGTGTTCCAGTAGCTCAGTGGTATTGTCAATCACCTCTCACACCAGAGACCAGGGTTCTCTCCCAGACCCTGGCAGGATTGTATCATATATATGTAAAGAGTGTGAATATGTGTAAATTGTAATGTGTGTGTATGTATAGAATGTCAAGTGTGTGTATATGTATAAGGTTTATCATCATGTATGCATATTTAAATAGTGTTAATATGTTTGGAATGTATTATGTGTACATATGTATGGAGTGTATCATGTGTGTATAGGCGTGCATATACAAAGTGTGTTCCAATAGCTCAGTGGTAATATCAATCAGCTCTCATGACCCTGACAGGAGTGTATCAAATTTGTGTGTATATTTATGGAATGTATCAGGTGTGTATATGTATAGAGTGTGAATATGTATAAAACGTATTGTGTGCATATATGAAGAGTGTATCATGTGTGTATATATTTGGAGTGTACCATGTGTATATGTATAGAGTGTCAAGTGTGATTATGTATAGTCTGTATCATGTGTGTATATGAATATGTATAAAATGTATCATGTGTGCATATGTATAGAGTGACAAGTGTAAATATGTATAGAGTGTATGTGTGTATGTGTATATACACACACACACACACACACACACACACACACACACACACATATATATATATATATATATGGAGTGTATTGTGTGTACATGTGTAATGTGTATCATGTGTGCATATGTATAGAGTGTTTCATGTGTGAATAAGTTTGGAAGGTGTACATGTACAAAGTGTTTTCCAGTAGCTCAGTGGTAATGTCAATCAAGCTCGGCAGCTTCTCTGCTGTTGCAAAGGTGTGGTGGAAGTCAATGTCAGTGTGACGAGTGTTATTGGACTTGTAAGTGTATAGAGCTTGCTTAGAGCATCCCGGCTGCAGTAATAGAAACATTTAGGCAACCCCTAAATAAGTCGGAGCTGTGGTGAGTGAAAATGTATGGGTGTATGGGATAGTTCAAGTTGTGCTTATACTTAGTAACACTTTTAAAACATTTGAATTGTGTGAGTGGGGGAAAGGATGTCGAAAATGTATATAGAACGTGCTTTGCCGAACTAATCGGTTGGCTTGCTTAATGGAGAGAGATAGTGTTCCTCCAGTCAGATCAGATATGGTGAGGTGGATTGTGGGATTGCAACTGATGTTAATTCAGAGAATCTCAAAACCCAAAGACTAGTGTGAATATGGCATTGTGGATGTGGGCTGTATGATTGGAAATGCATCCTTGTGTAGATTGTGATTGCATTTGGAATGGATGTGGAGTATAATAGGTTGGATGAAGGTCAGCTTCTGGTGGTCCAGTGAGTTAGGCTTTTGCGATGTTTTGGATTGTCGACGCCTAGAGAGTTTAGGTGGAGTTGTGGACTGCGTTTGCGTGAGGCAGTTTGAAGTGGAGGTGGATAGGCTGGTGGGCAGACCCGGCGTTTTTGCGGGAATTCAGGCTCGATTTTGGCGAGGCTGCGGCTGAATTCTTAGGGAGAGTGGAGCTCTGGCTGGAGTTGTTGTTTGTTTGTTTGTTGTTGTTGTTGTTGTTGTTTGTTCTTCCGTATCGATTGGTTAGATGGTGCCATGCTGGAGCGTTTTGTATCGGGAAGCGAGCTTCAAGACGAAAATAACTGGAGTGAAAAACTCATGTTATTTATAATGCTGCCGTAATCATCTAATAGGGCTGATTACGGAG
>NC_141022.1:24032500-24105000 GCF_052040795.2 Danio rerio
ATATATGGAGTGTATTATATATGTGTTTGTATAGTGTCAAGTGTGAATATCTAAAGTGTATAAAGCTTACCTTGTGTGTATATGTATGTAGTGTTTTGTGTGTGCACATGTATAGAGTGTTTCATGTGTGTAAATGTATAGAGTGTATCGTGTGTATATGTATAGAGTGTAAAGTGTGAATATGTATAGAGTGTATCATGTGTGTAAAAGTATGGAAGGTGTCATGTGTATTTGTGTGGAGTGTTTCATGTGTGTATATGTATAGAGTGTTTCATGTGTGTATATGTATGGAGTGTTTTATGTGTGCATTTGTAAAGAGTATATATATATATTTATATATGGAGTGTATTATGTGTGTGCATGTATAGAGTGTAGTGTGTGCATATGTATGAAGTGTATCATGTGTGCATATGTATAGTGTGTTTCATGAGTGTATAGGTTTGGAAGGTGTCTTGTATCATGTGTGCATATACAAAGTGTGTTCAGTAGCTCAGTGGTAATGTCAATCACCTCTCACGCCAGAGATCCGGCTTCTACCCTGTCAGGAGAGTATTATACGTTTGTATATATTTATGGATTGTATCATTTGTGTATATGTTTAGAGTGTGAGTATGTATAAAGTGAATTGTGTGTATATGTAAACAGTGTTCTTTGTGTGTAGATGGTGTACCATGTGTGTATAGTATGTATTATGTGTTAATAAGTATAGAGTGTATCATGTATGGATTGTATTTTATGTATATAGTGTCAAGTGTGCATATATGTGTAAAAGTATGGAAGGTGTCGTGTGTATATGTATAGAGTGTTTCATGTGTGTATATGTATGGAGTGTTTTGTGTGTGCATATGGAGTGTTTCATTTGTCTAAATGTATAGAGCAGTGGTCACCTAACCTGTTCCTGGAGGGCCAGTGTCCTGGAGATTTTAGCTCCAACCCTAATCAAACACACCTGAACAAGCTAATCAAGGTCTTACTTGGTATACTTGAAACATCCAGGCAGGTGCGTTGAGGCAAGTTGGAGCTAAATCCTGCAGGGATCCCTCCAGGACCGAGATTGGTGACCCCTGGTATAGAGTGTAAAGTGTGAATATGTATAGAGTGTATCGTGTGTCAAGTATGGAAGGTGTCATGTGTATTTGTATGGAGTGTTTTATGTGTGTATATTTATAGAGTGTTTCATGTATGTATATGTATGAAGTGTTTTATTTGTGCAAATGTAAAGAGTGTATCATGTGTGTATGTATTTGTGTGTGTGTGTGTGTGTGTGTATAGATTGTATTATGTTTATATAGAATGTATTATGTTTGCACAAGTATAGATTGTATCCTGTATGGAGGGTATTTTATGTATAGAGTGTCAAGTGTGCATATGTATGAAGAGTTTCATGTGTGTAAATGTATGGAAGGTGTCATGTATTTGTATGGAGTGTTTCACATGTGTATATGTATAGACTGCGTATGTATAGAGTGTATCATGTGTGCATATGTTTGTTGTGTATCATGTATGGAGTGTATTTTATGCATAGAGTGTCAAGTGTATGTATGAAGAGTATCATGTGTGAAAAAAAGGTTTGGAAGGTGTCTTGTATTATGTGTGCATATACAAAGTGTATTCCAGTAGCTCAGTGGTAACATCAATCACATCTCACGCCTTAGTCCCGGGTTCTATTCCAGACCATCACAGTAATGTATCATATATATATGTGTGTGTATATATGCAGTGTACAGAGTGTGAATATGTTTAAAGTGTATTGTGTGTATATGTATAGAATGTCAAGTGAGTATATGTAGAGTGTATTTGTGTAAGGTGTACAATGTTTATATAGAATGTATTATGTGTGCATAAGTATAGAGTGTGTAATATATGGAGGGTATTTTATGTGTCAAGTGTGCATATGTATGAAGAGTATCATGTGTGTAAAAGTATGGAAGGTGTCATGTGTATTTGTATGGAGTGTTTTAAATGTGTATATGTATAGACTGCGTATGGATAGAGTGTATCATGTGTGCATATGGTTGTAGTGTTTCGTGTGTATATGTATAAAGTATATTGTGTGCATATGTATGTAGTGTATCATGTGTGTATATGTATAGAGTGTATTGTGTGCATATGTATGTAGTGTATCATGTGTGTGTATATGTATAGAGTGTGAATATGTATAAAGGGTATCGTGTGCATATATATAGAATGTCAAGTGTGTGTATATGTACAGTGTACCTTGTGTGAGTATCATGTATGTAAAAGTATATAGAGTGTTATGGGAATGTAGTAATATGTTCCAGTAGCTCACTGGTAATGTCAATCACCTCTCACGCTAGAGACCCGGGTTCTATCCCAGACCCTGACAGGAGTGTATCATATGGTTGTATATATTTATGGAATGTATAAAGTGTGAATATGTATAAAGTGAATTGTGTGTATATGTATAGAGTGTACCTTGTGTGTAGATGGTGTACCATGTGTATATAAAATGTATTATGTGTGCATAAGTATAGACTGTATCATGTGTGGAGTGTCTTTTATGTATAGAGTGTCAAGTGTGCATATTTGTGTAAAAGTATGGAAGGTGTGTATTTGTATGGAGTGTTTTATGTGTGCAAATGTAAAGAGTGTATCATAGGTATATATTTGGAGTGTACCATGTGTATATGTATAGAGTGTCAAGTGTGATTATGTATAGAGTGTATCGTGTATATATATATATATATATATATATATATATATATATATATATATATATATATATATATATATATATATATATATATATATGTATAAAGTGTATTGTGTGTGCATATGTATAGAGTGACAAGTGTGAATATGCATAGAGTGTATATATATGGAGTGTATTTTATGTATAGAGTTTCAAGAGTGCATATGTATGAAGAGCATCATGTGTGTAAAAGTATGGAAGGTGTCATGTTGATTTGTATTGTTATTCATGTATAGTGTTTCATGTGTATATGTGCAAGGTGTGTGTATGTATAGAGTGTATAAGCAGATATTGTTTTGTTCAACTTCCAGTAGCTCAGCGGTAATGTCATTCACCTTACACACCAGAGTGCAACATATGTGTGTATATATACAGAGTATACCTTTTGTTTGTATATATAGAGTGTATCATGTGGATATAGAATGTATTATGTGTGCACAAGTATAGATTGTATCATGTATGGGGTATATTTTATGTATAAAATGTCAAATGTGCATATGTATGAAGAGTATTATGTGTGTATTTGTATGGAGTGTTTCATGTGTGTATATAAATAGAGTACCATGTGTGTGTGTGTGTGTGTGTGTATAAAGTGTATTATGTGCATATAGAATGTATTATGTTTGCACAAGTATAACCTGAGTGTATCCTGTATGGAGTGTATTTTATGTATAGAGTGTCAAGTGTGCATATGTATGAAGAGTATCATGTGTGAAAAAGTATGGAAGGTGTCATGTGTATTTTTATGGAGTGTTTCACATGTGTATAAGTATAGACTGCGTATGTATATAGTGTATAATGGTTGCATATGTTTGTTGTGTAACATATGTGTATATGTATAGAGTGTATTGTGTGAATAAGTATAGAGTGTAACGTGTGCATATGTATTTAGTGTATCATGTGTGTGTGTGTGTGTGTGTGCGCGTGTGTGTGTATCATGTGTATATGGAATGTATTATGTGTGCACAAGTATAGAGTGTATCATGTATGGAGTGTATTTTTTGAATATAGTGTTAAGTGTGCATATGAATGAAGAGCATCATGTGTGTAAAAGTATGAAAGGTGTCATGTGTGTTAGTATGGAGTGTTTCATGTGTGTATATGTTTAGAGTGTTTCATGTGTATATGTACAAGGTGTGTGTATGTTTAGAGTGTATAAGCACAGACTGTTACACTAAACTTCCAGTAGCTCAGTGGTAATATCACTTACCTCTCATGTAAGAGACCTGGGTTCTATCCCAGACCCTGACAGGAGTGTATCCTGTGTGCATATGTATGGAGTGTATTTTATGTATAGAGTGTCGGTGTGCATTTGAATGAAGAGTTTCATGTATGTAAAAGTATGGAAGGTGTCATGTGTTTTTGTATGTGAGTGTGAGTGTTTCACATGTGTATATGTATAATGTGTGTAAGTATAGAGTGTATCATGTGTGCGTATGTATGTAGTGTATCATGTGCGCATATGTATAGAGTGTATCACGCGTGTATATATACAGGGTTTGCGTATGTGTATGCGTATGTGTAGAGTGTATAAGCAGAGAATGTATTATTCAATTTCCAGTAGCTCAGCGGTAATGTCACTCATCTCTCACACCAGAGACCAGGGTTCTATCCCAAACTCTGACAGGAATGGATCATGTGTGTGTATCATGTGTAATGTATTGTGTGCATATGTTTGGAGTGTATCATGTGTAAATATGTATAGAGTGTTTCATGTGTGTATAAGTTTGGAAGGTGTCTTGTATCATGTGTGCATATGTATAGAGTGCATCGTGTTTATATGAAAAGAGTGTATAAGCAGAGAATGCATCATTCAACTTCCAGCTGCTCAGCAGTATTGTCACTCACCTCTCACACCAGAGACCTGGGTTCTATCCCAGGACAGGAATGTATCGTGTGGAGTGTATCATGTGTATATACAATGTATTGGGTGTGCATAAGTGTGGAGTGTATCATATGTGTAGAGTGTATCATGTATAGAGTGTCAAGTGTGCATATGTATGAATAGTATCATGTGTGTAAAAGTTTGGAATGTGACTTGTGTATTTCTATGGAGTGTTTAACGTGTGTATATGTATAGTGTTCACATGTATATAGTGTTTCACAGAGGTGGGACCAAGTCATTGTTTGGCAAGTCACAAGTAAGTCTCAATTCATTGCCCTCAAGTCCCGAGTCAAGTCCCGAGTCAAGACAGGCAAGTCCCGAGTCAAGTCCCAAGTCAAAGGCAACAAGTCTCAAGTCAAGTCCAAAGTCCTATAGTTTGATTTTCGAGTCTTTTCGAGTCTTTTTAACAGAAAAATAAAATTTAAACAGATTATGTATGGCTGTAAGATCTGTATTTATTAAACAAACCTGTTTTTAATGAAAGAACATTGCTTAGATATATATAGATACAAATGTAATTTTCTGAAAAAGTGCTAAACAGTGCTGCGTCTCGTCTACACAGCCTATTGCACAAGAATGAGTTCCACCAAAAAAAAGAGTCCATTTTGCTTCACATCACACAGAAATTGCAGGTCTACTGCTGTCTAGTTCATTAAGTTTAGTTGTGCTATGTTATGTCTTCAGTGATCAACTTGTGATTAACTAAAACTACATAAACAACCTCAATGAGGCAGCAGTAGACCAACAACTCCTGTATGCTGCAAAGTAAAATTGAGTGAACTTGGTTTTTTGTTAATTGAATCTCGTGTGTGCTAAAGAGATGGAGATGCAAATCTGTCTAGCAGCAATGTAAAATGGTAGCACATATTCTAAATGAAGTAGGCTACTTCATACAAACAATAACGTTGTTTTCTTCACATAACGTTGAAGAGCTTTGCTCTCTACCTTGTGTGATGCTCGTGCACCGATTTCCTCTGTGGACAAAACTGCTTGTGAGCTCTCAAATATACGCTGCTCACGCGCAAATTTTCTCGCTCTCAAATATGCACTGCTAATGCACACATTTTCCTGCGCGCTCTCAGAAAATATATATAGAATTTGTGTCTTGTGTTTCCTCTTCCTTTTGTGCTTTTTGATATGATTTATATTGAGGCACTATTTATTAACAATAACCAAAATACTAAAATAGACTTACATATTCAATTTTTTATCTAATAAACCATAACATTTTGGCTGTATGTTATATGATGAGATATTTCCAGTTTCAAACACTTAAAGACACAGAGAATGTAGTAAAACTACACTCTGTATTTTATTTTATCAGTTCACTATTCTTAATACTACAGTATGCTGAAGCATTCATTAACAACTTGTAAATAATACTAGGCTTAAACATAGGCAGTATACCTAACTCTCAAAAACACTAGTATTTATTATAGAATTTACCTTAACCTCATAGTTTTTCATGTATTGTTGCTAAATAGTGTAGCAATATATAAACCATATCAACATTCTGGAATAATCAATTTACCAGGAGGATCTCTGGAGAGCAAAAGCAGGAAAATTATGAAGCGCCAGTGTGGACAAAACTCAAGCAAACGCAGAGAGACTGAATACGCGCGTGAGAGACCAGCAAATCACATTGAAGTACCTGCCGACTAGTGAAAGTAATGTCAGAGCCAATCAGATTTTTCTTTCTTTTCATAAAGAACGGGGTTCGAATCCCAATTAGGCACTTGTAAACAATCATTTTAGAACATTTTGTCAAAAATCCCTACTGAAAAAAACAGCTTAAACCAGCCTAGGCTGGTTGGCTAGTTTTAGAGGGGTTTTGGCCATTTCCAGGCTGGTTTCCAGCCATTTCCAGCCTGATCTTAGCTGGTCAGGCTGGGAGATGACCAGCTAAAACCAGCTATGTCCAGCTTAAACCAGGCTGGTCAAGCTGGTTTTAGCTGGATTTTGCTGGTCAGTTTCCAGCCTGACCAGCTAAGACCAGGCTGGAAATGGCTGGAAACCAGCCTGGAAATGACCAAAACCCCTCTAAAACCAGCCTGGTCGACCAGCTAAAACCAGCTTACCAGCCTAGGCTGGTTTAAGCTGGATTTTTCTGCAGGGATATTGTTATGTTTAACCATTTATTAGAGCCACAAAGTATCTAAAACTTGTTTTCATGTTTGAATAGCCAATAAATGTGCTAAATAATTTAAAATAGAAATACCCACAGTGAAACAGTTATATAAATTTAAATATTAGTTTAAATACATTCATAGTGGTTTTAAATATATTTTAATATGTAAAGTAGAGAAGTTCACATTCAACAAACTGAATAAAACAAGTCTTTGTTTTTAGTTTATTTAAAAACAATTAAAAATGGAGTAATTCAACTCACAATTAAATGATCTCATTTAGTGATGGAATAACAAAGGTAAAACTTTAATTGAATTATCAGTCAAGTGTTTCCAAATGAAATCTGTTAAAATAAGAGTCCTACAAAACAGGAACAAAGACACCCATGAAACAAAATGTGATTGTTAATTGTATTTTTTATTAGATGGTTGGTTTTAAGTACTTTAAAAATAGTAGATAAGCCTTAAATATATAGGGGGAAATACAGAAAAACAAACAAACAGAAATTCAACAATATATATGCATTACATTACAATCTCACAATAAAAATTTAATTAAAAACCATATAGAGGAATAAAATATTGCTAAGAGGCATAACATCAACAATAATACAAATACATTTAAGGTTTTAAATACTAAATAAAATTAATAGTATTAATCCAAAATATGAAAAATGTAACACTTTACAATAAGGTTGTATTAATTAATCAAGTTTATGCATGTACTAATGTGAACAAACAATGCAGTGCAGTTCATTACAGTATTCATTATTGTATGCTTTAATTAATGGAAATAAAATTATTAGTTAATTCTTGTTAACTCACAGTGCATTAACATTAATGTTAACAAGCATAACTTTAAATTGTAATAATGCAATAGTAAATGTTAAACTATAATTAATAAAGGTTTAGAAGTATAGTTCATTATTAGTTCATGTTAGTACATAGATTAACTAAAGAAACCTTATTGCAAAATGTCACCAGAAAATAACAAAAAACTTTTTCTTTTTTTTTACAGTTTTAATAGCTTTAAAAATAAATTATATATCTAGTTATTATGGGCAAAACACAAAGATAAAACATAATATGCGCATTGACACAAACGACCAAGTGCAAAAACATAAATTACAGCCATGTTCATTCATAATTATATGATATAAATGACGAGAGGGTAAATTTGGTTTTAAAAAAAAAGTTCATTGACTTATACACAACAGTAAAACAATGCTTTTGCACAACAGTAACACATTGCGAGTAGTAAAGTCTCTTACCTTTGACAGATGTTGTAAATCCGCTGAATAAAACAAAAGGAGCAGATCGCGGATGTGTTTATTTCACTCTCCGAGTCAGAATGAAAATGGCATCTTCAAATTTCCCGCTGGTGCAAAAACACGGAAGTGCGCCACAAAGCGCTAGTGGTCGAAAGTATGCGTGCATGCTCTGTCACACACGCACACACACAGAGATAGAGCATTCCATGTCAACATACTTTTTATCTTTAGGCTTTTTATAGAAAATAGCAAGTCTTTACAAGTCAATAGGCGCAAGTCCAAGTGAAAGTCCGAGTCATTTATGTTCAAGTCCAAGTCGAGTTGCAAGTCTTTTCATATTTTGTCAAGTCAAGTCTGAAGTCATCAAATTCATGACTCGAGTCTGACTCGAGTCCAAGTCACATGACTCGAGTCCACACCTCTGGTGTTTCATGTGTGTATAAGTATGGAAGGTATCATGTGTGCATATGTATGGAGTGTTTCATGTGTGTATATGTATAGAATGATTCATATGTATATGTACAAGGTGTAGGTCGACTTCCAGTAGCCCAGCGGTAATGTGACTCACTTCTCATGCCAGAGACCCGGGTTCTATCCCAGACTTTGACCGGATGTATTATGTGCTATATGTATAGAGTTTCAATTGTGAATTTGTATGGATTTATCATGTATATATGTGTATATATGTAGAGTGCATCCTATATATATAGAATGTATCATATTTGGATGAGTATGGAGTGTATCATTTGTAAAAAGTGTCAATTGTGCATTTGTATGAAGAGTATCAAGTGTGTAAAAGTATTGAAGGTGCCATTTGTATGGAGTGTTTCACGTGTGTATATGTATGGTGTGCATATTAATACAGTGTCAAGTGTATATGTATAGAGTGTATCGTGTGTGCATGATAAGTATGGAAGTTGTCATGTGTATTTGTATGACGTGCATCACGTGTGTATATGTATAGAGTGTATCGTGTGCATATGCATAAAGTGTCAAGTGTGAATATGTATGGAGTGTATCAGTTGCAGGCACGTGCACACATAGGGTTCAACCTGTGCAGTGCACATGCCCTTTTTAGTCTTGGATAGAAAGTGCCCTTCCAAAATGATCAAAAGTGCCCCCGCGACGCAACACACCCTCGGTCCCGCCCTTCAGTAGGCGCGCGACAACACCACTCTTGAGTACATGCGCGACAACACAGCTGATCAGAACGCGCGCAACAACACCGCTCTTGAGTACGCACGCGACAACACAGCTGATCAGAACGCGCGCGACAACACCGCTCTTTAGTACGCGCTCGACAACCCCTACCACCCCCCCGCTATAAAAAAAAATTATCCTGCACATGCCCTTTGGTCTCTGCACGGGCCTGATCAGTTGTGCATATATATGGAGTGCATCATGTGTGTGTATAGAGTGTATTGTGTGCATATGTACGGAGTGTACCATGTGTGTATAAATAGTGTTTCATGTATGTATATGTATGGAGTGTATATTGTGTGTTGTATGGAGTGTATATGTATAGAGTGTATCATGTGTATATGTATAGAGTGTATCACGTGTGAATATGTAGGGGGTGTTTCATGTGCACATGTATATATATGTATATATATTTATATATATATTAGTGCTGTCAATCGATTAAAAAAAATAACTAATTAATCACACTTTTAAAAAAATTATTGCGATTAATCGCATTTAAAAGACAGAAACTTGTAATTTTGGCTATTCGAATGTAAAATTAATGTAAACGCAAGACAAATACTTTTTAAATTCAAAATATAATTCATTATTAGAATTTTTGTTTAACTTGAAACACAGATTTCTTCATGTAAACAACATACCCACAATAAACCATCAAGATCCTGGCTTGACGGCCATATTTATTACAGAAATAAAAACACAGGCATTTTAATGCCATTTGAATTTCAAAACAATCAATGCCAATAAAGAAAACACTGTTTTCCATGTTGGATTCTAAGTGAACTGCAAAAAAATGCCAAAATACAGGCATTATAGATATGAAAAATGAAAAATTATAATAATAATAATAAAGTTTTGAATACAAACAATTGTACTAATTGCAGGGCTGGATTGGGAGTTGCCCACTATATCAAGAGTGGCCCACTACATCAATCAAAATGCTCCCCATCACCCCACGCCCTTGAATATGTTTACCAACTCCCACTCTATAAAACCACAAAAGCCATAACGAAATAACGAGAGTTGAAAATTAAAAAGTTATTTTTTTAATTATTATAATAAAATTATAATCCACACTGGAAATGTGGGTGTCTGTGTGTTTTGAGGGAGCCTAATAAATAATGAACATGACAAAAACTGCCTGCTGACCCACAAAGTTAATGTTAATTAATGAAATAAAGATAAATAATAAATGCAATGTGTCAGAGACCTTAAAAAAATGTTTAACTCAACAATGAAACATCAAACGTTGCTAAAAGATTTTACATTGTCAATCAAATGAACTTAAACAATTGAAAAATGCAACAAATATTTGGGTCACACTTTGGCGTTAATGTTCATTAGTCAATGTTAGTTAATGCATTTACTAAGATGAACAAACAATGAACAATACATTTACTACTGTATTTGTTCATGCTAGTTAACGTTAGGTAATGAAAATACAGTAGTTCATTATTAGTTCATGTTAGTAAAGTGTTACCAATATTTGTTTGGGCCCTAACTACAAAACTAAATGTAAAAAAAAAAGTTGCTTAAGTTGCACACTAGTTTGGTCATGTTTTAATATAATTCTAATAACCATATTGTATAAATATTATTGTCACTATAAGCCTACATCATGCTGACGATCAAAAACACAATGTCATGATATCTCATGCGATTCTCTTCTGACCGAGTCCATCTTAAAATACATGAATAACACTCCTCATAGAGCTTGAGAAGCAGATATTCTTTATAATTTGTAAAATAAAGACTTGCAGGTTAAGGAAACAGCATAGGAGGAAGTTGCTGCGGGCCGTGGTGCAGATTAAAAGTAAAAAAAAGTTAATTTATACGAACAGATAGGTAACTAGGTAGAATAGACAGGATAATATTGATCTGTGCCCCGCTGCAGAGTGCAGAGACGCAAAAGGCTGCTCTCCGCTTCTGCTCTCTCACGCATGAGAAACAGGCGTGACTCTCGACTATTTTGACAAATATACACCTACGTTACACAGAGCCCAACATGGAAGTTTGTGATTGGGTCAGCCCAATGTCAATAAAGAAAAGAACCAATGGGCTGCAGATTATGTCACATGGGCCACTCTGTCCGGAAAAGAAACATCTTACTTTCAGAGTGTGACAGCTCACAGGAGCGTGACAGCTCGTCACTTAGGAAGAAAAACATGACAGACTGCTAAGTGTTTTATGGGCCGATCAGATCATAAGAAGATGATCAGCCCGGTCCAAAAAGTATGTGGACCCAGCGGGAAATTGCCTGGCTTCTGCCCGTGGCCACAACAGGAAAAAAAAATACGGCAACTGCATTAATTGCATTACTTTTTTAAACGCCATAATTACTTCAAATTAATCGCATGCGTTAACGCGTTAATTTTGACAGCACTAATATATATATATATATATATATATATATATATATATATATATATATATATATATATATATATATACATATATATATATATATGTGTGCGTGTGTGTGTGTGTGTGTGTGTGTGTGTGTGTGTGTGTGTGTGTGTGTGTGTTTTTGTGCATGAAAGCTGCCAACTTGAGAAATGCAGATAGCTGTTAGCAATTAGCTTACACCTCTAGCGTTCAAAATCTAGAGGAAACAGCTTGTATAGCTTGTTATATGAGTAGCATAATGTGAATTGTAGTTATATGCTTATTTCTATTAGTTGTATTTGCTAACATTTCGTGGAGAGATAGTTCACCCAAAACAGAAAATTCTGTCAGCGTTTACTCATCCTTTACTTGTTCCAAATCTATCTGAATTTCTTCCTTCAGTGAAACACAAAAGAACATATTTTGAAGAAAGCTGGAAGCCTGTAGCATTGACTTCTACAATATTTGTTTTTCCTATTATGGAAGTCAACGGTTATAGGGTTTCCAACTCAAAAATATCTTAATTTAGTTTTTAACAGAATAAAGAAATTTATAGGTTTGTAACAACTTCGGGAGGAGTGTGAATTACAATTTTTGGGTGAACTATATTTAAATTACCATGAGACTATAGACTACACGGGATTAAAAGTGTTTGGCATGATGGTGGAGTATTTTATTCATTATGGCGTCTTAACGAATACTTAAACAAGACACTGCACCATTACAGAGCAGATGCCTGTGCTTTAATCTGACTGGTCCTCTCAGGACAAGTCCAACTTAGCCTCAGATGGTCCTTCAGAATCCCTGCCAAACCTGCTGCACGTGTGTCTTTCCTGGGATGCAGACTAACATTATCACATGAAACCCAGATCAGCAGAAACGCATGTATTGTTCAGATTTTCTTTTGTCAGCAGCTGTCATGTGCTTAATGCTTGGCATGACGAGTATTAGAGTTATTGATTTGGTAAGAGCATCAGAAAATTGCAGAAGAATCTTCAATTTGTTTAAGTCCGCAAAGGCAGATTTAGGATTAAGAGCTTAAAGTAGTACTGATGCTTCCACGAAATGAACATTGTTGGGCCTCGTCACACTTCAGGATGTTCTTCTGCACGCTTCACGATTACTTGTGACATTAAGAATTACAAAACTTCATTTGGTCTTGCAACAACACATTCTTAGAATTAATCAATGTCGAAAGTTCCTTCTTGACTCAATAGTTTCCATGGAAATGCCATTTATGTTCAGCAACTCATCTAGAGGAAATCCAAGTATCTAAAGTAGACACACTTAAATTCATGCAATATTTACTCATATACAAAGCATTTGGAAAGTATCAACAGCACTTCACTTTTTCTACATTTCACTGTGTTAATGCTTTACTTCAAAATGGATTAAGTTAATAATTTTCCTCAAAATTCTACAAACAATACCCCATGCTGATAATGTATGAAAGAGGTTTGAAATCTTTGCAATTTTTTTAACACATCTTATGTATATAAGTATTCACAGCCTTTGCCATGACATTGAAAAGTGATCTTTCCACTGATTCCCATTGCGCATCTTTGGGATGTTACTACAGTTTTATTTGAGTACTGGAGAACAACCATCTCTGCAGCACATACCAATTAGTCTTGTGCGGTAGAGTGAGTGGACAGAAGCCAGACTCCTCAGTCCTTTGTTACATTTACTGGCATGTTTCTTCACCATTGTCTTCCAAGTTTCACATGCTGACCTTTATCATTAGAACTCTTCCTAGTTATCAGGGTAAATTCCCAGAATATTCAGTATAGCATTTCCTAAAAGTTGCACTGTGTAAGCACATGTTATTTAAAATCATATTTTTGAATTAAAAAAAGGCTTTGGAGCAACACTCTTGGACCATCTTTAAGGATTACTTTACTTGTGCTTTGGTGTGCTCATAATGTTAATAGAAAAAGTTTTGATTCTTTAAGATGTTGTTTGAATTTGACGAATTTGTCAATGTTGAGAGAAACATTATTAGAGTATTTTCCGATTGTCTATAAAATATTTATTTTTGTGTGTTGTGAATAGTATTGTGAACTTGTGGGTGGGAACAACATTCATGCATCTTCCTAGAATGATGAAAAATATCCATAATATTTGCTAAGTTATTTATTAACATAACATAAGTTTTTTAAAAATCTTACTTGGGACTTAAAAGACAGTCATATTATTAATTACAAGGTTCTATCTGACATTTTTGTCAAAAATGAGTTATTGAAATTCTTATTAAATGACACCTTATTTACATGTTTTTTTTAAGTTGTTTACATTCTAAGACTTTTAATTTTGAAAACAAATGTTACACACATACTGTTTGCTATGGACTGTAAAAACTTTGAAGCTCAATATCTCAAAACCATTCAGAATGCAGATAGAACCTTATAATTCCAAGGTGATGATATGTTGAGTCAACAAGTCGTTTATTCATTCATTTATTTTCCTTCTGCTTAGTCTCTTTATTTATCCGGGGTTGCCACAGTGGAATAAACCGTCAAGTTGTCCTGCAAATATTTTATGCAGCAGATGCCCTTCCAGCTGCAACCAAGTACTGGGAAACACCAATACACTCTCACGTTCACACACATACTCTAGAGCCAATTTAGCTTATTAAATTCAACTATAGCACATGTCTTTGAACTGTGATGGAAACGGAGGAAACCCACATGAAAACAAGGAAAACGGGCCGTCTTGATCAAGTCATTTTAAGAATTTAATTTCTGATCTGAGAAAAGAGCCAAAGCGACAGGGGAAAAAAATGTGATTTAGAGACAATGTACAGATGCATTGTATACAATAAGACTTTCCGTTTATGGCCATTTACATACAACGTGAGTAAAAGTTTACATCGAAAACTTCATTTCAGAATTTTAGAAGGTGACTTTGGGGCAAAGGTTTGTATAAATTCACTGGTTTGTTACAGCAGTTCCTGACATTTAGCAACTCCTGTGTGTCTGTACTGATTTGCACTGGAGAAATTACATTACATCACATATTGTGTCCTAGTCATCCTCTGCTCTTCGCTCCAGATTCTGTTTGTGTTCTTCCAGTGTTTGCAACCACATTCTCTGATGACAATTGAAACTATCTGTGACCTCTTGACCTCTGTGTAGGTCAAGAGTTTGGGTGTGATCTTGGATAGCACACTCTCATTTGAAGGTCACATCAATAATATTACGCGTACTGCATATTTCCACCTGCACAATTTCACTCGTCTCTGCCCTTCTCTCACACCAAAAACACAGCAGTTCTTATCCACGCATTAGTGACTTCACGTCTTGACTACTGTAATGCACTTCTTTCTGGGCTTCCTTCTAAACTTCTCAATAAATTCCAACTGATTCAGAACCATCATCTCTTGGACTCCATCTCATGAGCATGTCAAACCACTTCTCTATCAGCTTCGCTGGCTTCCAGTAAAGTTTCGTATTGATTTTAAAATTTTACTTCTAACTTTCAAGGCACTTCATAATATTGATTCTCAATATCTAACTGAACTTTTCCATATTTACACCCCTTCTCGCACTCTTAGATCACCCAACCTTTTTTTTTTTGCTGGCGCCACTTCGCACTCGATTAAGCACAATGGGAAACAGATCTTTTAGCTCTGTGGCTCCTCGGCTATGGAGCTCGCTTTCCCTGGATCTAAGGACCAGTGATAGTCTTCACAATTTTTAATCTCATCTAAAAACGCATCTTTTTTAACAAGCTTTCCTTTAATTATTTTTTCTCATGTTTTTTTATGTTCACGATGTGTTTACACCTGTAGCTTCTTACATGCATTTAAAATGCTTGTTTGGTCACTTTTTATTAATTGTTTTAATTTGTTCTGGTATGGTTGTTTATGATTATTGTAAGGTAACCTTGGGTGTCTAGAAAGGCGCCATTTACAAATAAGATTAATTATTATTATTATTATTATCACTATCTTAGAGGAGATTGACATTGTGGTATACTTGTAAATCTATGTGCATACACAGTAGCTTTTGCAAACTGGAAATAGCATGTTTTAAACATAAGAACTTACAGTACTGAGTGTCATTCTCCATACGCACCAAACACTTTCTTAGAAGTACACAATAGCTGCGTCTGAAATGCCTACTACTCAGTAGGTACTGCATTTGAATTAAAATGTACTACTCAGCTGTTATGCAGTTTGAATGTGAGTAGTATGAATGGAACTCGGACGTACTACATTCACCATTTTGTCATGATCACTTGACCTACCCGCATTGCTTCACTCCCATTCATGAATTCTTTCACAGGGCATCATGGGATAGCGCAGTGTGCATGGGATGCACACTTTAGAATCTAGCCAGAAGTAGTGGGGCATCCAGGTACTTCACGCATACTGTTTTTCAAATTCTATGAATTCAAACATACTACTCGGCTCGCATACTGTTTTTAGCCTACTATATAATATGGAAGTATGCGATTTCTGATGCAGCCCATGTTTCTGGAATAACACGATGCAGTCCTGAATGTACTTTATAAAGGTGAGCTTGACACACCAACTCTAGGATATAGTTAATATTTTGAAATATATATGATATATGAAGATATTTATAGCAATAATATCCTTTAAAATGTAAAAAAATAAATCTCCAAACCAGTTTTTTTTTAAACTATGTGTGTTATATTTTAAAGCTTTAAATAACCTAACTCCTGTTTATCTAACCAACCTTCTGTCATGCTACAATCCAACAAACTCGGGGCTTCTGGTAGTTCCCAGAATAGCAAAGTCTACTAAAAGAGGCTGAACCTTCCGAGTCTCAGATAAGTCCTCTACTTCAGAACTAGACTAAACACCTATCTTTTTAATAAAGCATACACACAATGTATGGTATGATGCATTAGAGTGGTCCATGCAGGTGAGTGGGCTTGACAACCACCTGTAGGGCAAACTCTTCCTGTCTATGTTTGTTTTTTTTTGCACTGACATTTAATATCTCTTGTTCAAATACATTATAAACAGCAGCTATGCTAATTATTTACTTTGTTCTCTACTTCCACCTGAGAATGGTCATCCCGAGACCTCTAAAGATTATGCAAAGTGAAGAAGAGATGATGCCAACCATGATGATGCCTTTTTATTTTAATTTAATTGTTACACAATGTGCACCTAATGTAAGGCTACTTTGAAACATATACAAATGAACTCAAATTTAATTTTCTTAAAATAACCTAATAAATTGTATACAATTTTAAAATATTGAACTCTCCGAAAATGTTTTTTCTTCGTCACTCTGTAATATTGAGTCTCTGGACTGGGACACAAATCCTTAATAGTGTGTCCATTACCATAGTAACTGTTTGACTGATACCAGCTATTATTTTAGGATATTTTTAGTTTAGCGAACCCTTCAAATTCTAGAAAAAATATATATATATATCAGATCTAATGAGAACCTGAAGTACCTGGTGATTTTGGAATTATTCTGTTTTGAATGCTTATGATTTTAATGTGAATGTGTTCATTGTTTTGAAGCAGAGTAATCCTAGACATCAATTTCTTACCTTTTACTTGTTCCAAACCTTTTTAAGTTCCTTTTTTTCAGTTGAACACAAATCTTTTTTGATGATACTTGAAAACTGGCAGCCATTGACATCCATAATATTTGCTTTCCAATGGATGTCACTGTCTGATTTCCAAACTTTTTCAACAAAAAAAAAACAAAGTTTGAAGCTAATTGATTGTGAGTAAATAATTCATTTCATTTTAGCTATTAAATAGTTAATTTTAGGTAAACTATCCATTAACACCAATACTGATAGCAATACTGAAAATCCTTTCATGTCACAGGGGCTTTAATCAGTGGTGGAAAAAGTAAAATCATGTACCATTACTTGCCTAAAAAAGTAGTGCAAATAGTAAAAGTATCAGATGTAAATGTTACTCAAAGTATGAGTAAAAATACCTTTTAAAAACACTCAGAAGTAGTGAGTATTACGCTGTAAAAAGCTGATGCACTTACATCTATATTGTGGATGTGTGTCAACGTAACGTTCTGTAGTTCATTTAGTTATTGCCCAGAAGGCACACAACATAATAAGACATTAATATTACTGTAGGTTAGATTTAGGTTGTGATGTCAGGTGGCCCAAATTCAATGTCTAGCCAGCGTCTAAGGACAATCTTATTTTTATGCCCAATAATGGCATCAAATTACGTTGATCTTTGGTTGATTTCAGGTTTTTTTAGAAAGGGATCAAAATCCAACGTCGAGCCATCATCTTAAACCTATGTCATATTGACGTCAAATACTGACATTTATTCATCAGGTATGGCAAGCATAATCAAACGACTGACAGGTGGCATAGTGGTAACGTCCACACAACATCAAGCTCTAACATCATTAGATGTTGATATTTGATTAATTTTAGGATGGATGCATGACATTGATGTCGGCCTGACATTGAGTTCTGACGTCAACCTAATTTTCATTTCCAAACAAAATGCAACGTTTCCACGATGTTGGGGTACAACATCAATTTGATGTCATGTTGACTTCTTGTGCCTGCTGGTTGTTTAGGGACATTTCAGCCATTACAGTACACATCCATCATGTTCTCATCAATGACATGCATCTAAACAGTCTCTGGGTCATTGCTTGTGACAATTTTGGACATCATCTTGGACACTTTTAATGCTTCCAAACAGTTTGCCACAATTACAAATCGCCCATGTCTTTAGGTAGTTCATTATAATGCGATTTACCTTTTATGTGCGATTTGATTGCACAGGAATCACAGGACTGATTTTCTAATCCCCATAGACATGAAAAAATATAGTAGTGACTGCAGGTTGAAGGAAAGTAGTGGAGTAAAAGTACCAACATTGCACTAAAAATGTACTGCAGGAAAGTAAAAGTACACAATTTTAAAACTCCTTTGTTATTTAAAATTCCTGAGGAAAAACAACTTAATTACAATATTTCTCATGTTACTTTACACCACATGGCTTTAATGTGTTTTAATTACATATTTGTTTTAAACATTTAGTTTTATTAATTCAATTATTTAAAATAAAAAAAATTCTCTATATATTTCCACAGACCTCCCAGCACTCTGTTATCCCCCCTGAACTATGTACAGTACATTTCCAAAAACACACCTGGTCTTGGCAGGCAGTCTGAAAGCTCCTGCAGCGCTGCTGATTGTTTCTCATTCAAATGAGTCTAGCAGAGCTGAAGCATCGCTACATTAGTTCTTCTCAGCTGGTGGATTGAGATGCGTGTGTTCTTAAGGCACAATTGATTTTGCCCTGTTGCTTCCTCTTTTAAAGTTCACTCAGGGTAGCCCTACTTCAGCCGTTTCTATTTCTAGAAATGAGAACTCGGTTGCCAAGTGTGTTCCTGCATTCGCCTGTGTTGATGAATTAAACCATTGTGTAATATATTTCTGATCGCACTGTACTTTCCTCTTTTCTATTTTTACGACCATAGAAAATGCCTCTGAAAATAGAAAATGTGAACACATGGCAATTCCTCTGTCTTACTGACGCAGGGGAAAGGGTCTCATGATCACGCTGAAAGGCAAACTCACAAACTTTCACTTCACATTTACTACTGCTTCATTATCAAGTTTTACAGCAATTTGTTTTAGTTTTATTTCATTATTAACAGATGTGTTTCTTTCCAATATTTAAAACAAATCTCTTTCTATATAATTCAGCGAAAAGTAGCATTAAAAACGTAGATGAATAAATAAATTTATTATTTATTACACTTGGATGGATGGATGGATGGATGGATGGATGGATGGATGGATGGATGGTCGGGCAGATGGATGGATGGATGGATGGATGGATGGGCGGATGGATAGCTAGATAGATGGATGGATGGATGGATGGATGGATGGTCGGGCGGATAGATGGATGGATGGATGGATGGATGGTCGGGCGAATGGATAGCTAGATAGATGGATGGATGGATGGATGGATGGATGGATGGATGGATGGATGGATGGTCGGGCGGATGGATGGATGGTCGGGCGGATGGATGGATGGTCGGGCGGATGGATGGATAGATAGATAGATGGATGGATGGATGGATGGATGGATGGATGGATGGATGGATGGATGGATGGATGGATGGATGGATGGTCGGGCGGATGGATAGCTAGATAGATGGATGGATGGATGGATGGATGGATGGATGGATGGATGGATGGATGGATGGATGGATGGATGGATGGTCGGGTGGATGGATGGATGGATGGATGGTCGGGCGGATGGATGGATGGATGGATGGATGGATGGATGGATGGATGGTCGGGCGGATGGATAGCTAGATGGATGGATGGATGGATGGATGGTCGGGCGGATGGATAGCTAGATGGATGGATGGATGGATGGATGGATGGTCTGGCGGATGGATAGCTAGATGGATGGATGGATGGATGGATGGATGGATGGATGGATGGATGGATGGATGGATGGATGGACGGACAGATGGTCGAGTGGATGGATAGCTAGCTAGATAGCTAGCTAGCTAGAGAGATAGATAGATAGATAGATAGATAGATAGATAGATAGATAGATAGATAGATAGATAGATAGATAGATAGATAGATAGATAGATAGATAGATAGATAGATAGATAGATAGATAGATAGATAGATAGATAGATTTTTTTATGACATATCCTACTTCACTGGAATACTCCACAAGTTTGGATAGCAAGAACGACATTGAATGCTTTTATTTTACTTTAATTTTAATCAGTTGCAAAATGCTTTGTTGTTAGACTTATTTGAGCAGAGATAACTAGAAAAGATAAGTTGAGTCAACTAAACAAATGTTGGACCATATTTTTTACAGTCAAGATTCATTTTAAAAACAAAAATGAAAAAAGAAGAAGACATATTTCATTAGAAAGTGACTGTGAAGAGTCTGTGGAGACGCTCTTCTGTGGTCAGACTGAGATTCACATTCTTCACTTACACCTTTGGCCTCCTCTTTTAAATTGCCATTTGCCGGTTTTACAATGGTTTCCCCAAATACACACTTCCCCTGTTATATGTTTGGTAATTAGCCCTGCTTTGTTTTCCTGCAAGTTGGCTGAAGTTTAGTACTGGTGTGTTGATCAGTGTGTCACGGGTCGCGTCCCATGAGCTGCTCTGTCATTGGGCTTGAGTAAGATTTATGACGCACTTCCTGTGGCGAAAGAGAAGCAGGACGCACCACTCGTGAGGTAATGCTGGCTGTCCTTCCCGGAGGTCAGAGACGGCTCACTTGCTTAAGTCTTTCTCTCCCTTGGGTACAAAGCTGTTGGAAGATATTTGATATTATGGTGCTCTGTCATAATACTGAGTAACGTTTAACCCAGTTTTGAAATATTAGATATCAAAAGTCAAATTCATGTCATAATTTTTTTCAATATTAGAGGTGCTCATTTTATTATTATTATATTTATTTAGAAGTGTTTGAATGTCATAATTTTAAGGCTGTACACAAACAAACAATAGACCACATTAAAGGTCAGAGTTTACCAGTAAAAGCAGAAAGATAAAGTGATTAATATATTTTGATTAAGTTGCTCTGACAAAAATACATTCATTCGAGTCCTCTATTAGTAAATTATTATACTAAAACTAAAACTTCTATTATTCTAAAACTAAAGAAGAAATGCTCCCGTCAGTCTACTTTTATATGCATTTTTAGAAACACCATGCAGTTTTATGAAATAAACTTAAAACTACGCTCAAGTGACATACTGACAGAAATGTACACTCCCTGGCCATTTTATTAGGTACACCTTACAAGTACCGGGTTGGACCACCTTTTGCCATCAGAACTGCCTTAATCCCTTGTGGAGATTTCGGTCCATATTGACATGAAAGCATCATGCAGTTGCTGCAAATTTGTCGGCTGCACATCCATGATGTGAATCTTCCGTTCCACCACATCTCAAAGGTGCTCTACTGGATTGAGCTCTGGTGACTGTGGAGGCCATTTGAGTACAGTGAACTCATTGTTATGTTCAAAGAAACGTGAAAAATGATTCATGCTTTATGACATGGCATGTTATCCTGCTGGAAGTAGCCATCAGAAGATGGGTACACTGTGGTCATAAAAAGATGGACATGGTCAGCAACAATACTCGGGTAGGCTGTGGTGTTGGCACAATGCTCAATTGGTACTAATGGACCCAAAGTGTGGCAAAAAAATACCCCCCACTATTAAACCACCACCAGCCTGCCCTGAACCGTTGATACAAGGCAGGATCGATCCATGCTTTCGTATTGTTGACACCAAATTCTGATCCTACCATGCTAATGTCACAGCAGAAATCGAGATTCATCAGACAAGCCAACGTTTTTTTCAATCTTCTATTGGCCAATTTCAGTGAGCCTGTGCAAATTGTAGCCTCAGCTTCCTGTTCTTAGCTGACAGGAGTGGCACCCGGTGTGGTCTTCTGCTGCTGTAGCCTATCTGCGTCAATATTGGACATGTTGTGCATTCAGAGAAGCTCTTCTGCATAGCTCGGAATAGTTATTAGAGTTAATGTAGCCTTTCTATTAGCTGGAACCAGTCTGGCCATTCTGCTCTAGTTTCTAAAATACTCAGACCAGCCCGGCTGACACCAACAACCATACCATGTTTAGTCACTTAAATCACCTTTCTTCCTCATTCTGATGCTCAGTTTGAACTGCAGCAGATCATCTTGACCATGTCTACATGCCTAAATGCATTGAGTTGCTGCCATGTGATTGGCTGATTAGAAATTTGTGTAAATAAGCAGTTAGACAGGTGTTTCTAATAAAGTGGCTGATGAGTGTATATGTAATGTATAATACAAGTGTACTTATGATGGTTGTCAGTCTTGTGATAGATATAAGACTTATAAGACTTCCAAATCAATACCTAAATTGGAACATAAAATTTAAGTAAACTACTTCTTTATCAACAGCATTGGTTAGATTAAAAAAAAAACATTAACAGAACACTTTCATTTCATAAAAATAGAGGGTAAATGTTTTAGAGATTTTTTTATAAATGTTCTGAACACTGTAAAAACATAGTTCTTTAAAGGTCTTTTCACTGTCAAAACTCTTTGGTTCTTACTAACACTGTTATTTTTAAGAGTTTAGTGCACTTACAAATATAATTATTGCATTCGTACTTTGATTAGATCTGATACAGTACATTTACTTTAAGGATTAGTTCACTCAAAAAAATTCTGTTATTAATTACCCTCATATGGTCAAAGTTCTCTGAGTCCATGTTTATCTTTGGATCACAAATGAAGATCATTCAGATGAAATCAAAGAGCTCCCTCATCTTCCATAGACAGCAATGCTCCAGAGACATTCCCGAAAAGGAAACAAAAACATTGAATGTGTCTTCACTGATTCAACTACAATCATACAAAGCTTTTGTGTGCCAAAAACAATGTAAAAAAAAAATTGTTCACCAATGGTTTCTCTTTCTTGTCAGGTTGTAAGTGCTAGTATACTGCACATTTACAAGCACTGTGCAGGGATGTATGGTAATGCAAACAACTTCTCCTGTCTAAAACAAAGCACAAACGCAAGCGAGGTCATATCTGAAAAGCTAGTCCAAGCATGATAAGTAAACGGGCACCTTATAATGACACGCTGAAGAGATTAAACTGTTTAAGGAATTAGTCATTTTTGTATACGTGAACACAAAAGTACACTTGTAACTTGATACTATTTAGCTTAAGCCAATAAAGACATATAGTATGCTTTTGAGACAGTGCTGGTCTATGGAAGATGAGAGGGTGGCATGAGGGTGAGTGAATAATAACAGAATTTTCATTTTTGGGTGAACTACCAATGTAATGATAATTTAATGGGCTGCTTTGTGACATCATAAACCCCTGGTCTAGTCCAAATGAGTTTTTAAAAACAAAATACATTCAAAAATAACGTATGATGGTTATTTAAACTACTTGTGTTTTTTGGGACAACATAATCGTTTTATGTTTAATCCACATGAATTTGTAAAAAAAATGAAGTTTACTGATTTGTGTTGGAACAGCATGAAGGAATTGTGTGGAACCCAGAAATGTTTAGAGTGTATTTCTGTTTGGAGTGGACTTGTGGTGTGTGGTTTATGCCACACTCTGAGCACTGACAGTTAAAAAAAAAAAAGTATAATAGGAGGCCTTCAATAATATTAGTACAAACTTGAATACTCTATTTTCTGCTAAGAGTTACAACAAAAATGCGTGCATGTAGTATGGGATGCAACTTGATTTAAACCTGTGTGATTTGTTGAAATGGTCTGCACTAAAAGGAGGTTTCACACCCAAAAATTGCAGCATGTTCTGCCTTTGTGCTCAGAGATTAATGATCGGTGAGATTGATGATACATGGCGTGGCTGAAGCCTATGAGGTGTGTGTGTGAGTTTGCGGGGGGAGTGGTTTGTGTACGGGGACTGATTAAAACATGAGGGGGCTCTGTTAATGAGTGTATGACAGATGGAGAACCACCCCCCAAACACACACATACAATCTATTCTACGATATGATCAGATGAGCAAAGAGGACGGTTGTTCAGGTTTTCACTTCACATGATCAGATAAAATCTGACTTTTGTTCACAGCAATATTCATAGTTTAACACCATTTATGGAGTAATGTTTATTACCACAATAATGTTTTTCATGTGTCTTTCTACACAGCATGTTTCAAATGCATAGCCAAAAGGTGAACATAATATGATTGCTAATATGCTAACCTCAGTCCAAAACAGAATTTTATGTATTTTCGTCATATTATTGTTCTCAAAACTAAATTAAAAGTTCACTGTTTTCAGTAAAAGAGTTGACATGATATATAGGTGTATCCTTTTCTGCAAATGAATGAGAGAAGAATAATGACATGCCTCAGAGCCACAATGAATTTCTCAGAGGAAGGGAAATCCCTTGGAGCAAGTCACATGCTTTTTCTTTCAGTCCTTTAAAGATTGTCATGCCTTTTGATAACCCATGTAACAGAGTTGACGAGAATTTAGGGACATACACAAATTAATGTTTGATTTCAAACATGACAAATAATACAAAATATTGTTTCCTATGCAGAGTTTGTTCTTGCAGTTGAAATCAGAATTATTAAACCCCTTTTGATTTTTTTTTTTTCCTTTTCAAATATTTTCCAAATGATGTTTAACAGCGCAAGGAAATTTTCACAGTGTGTTTAATATTATTTTTTCTTCTGGAGAAAGTCCTTTTTGTTTTATTTCGGCTAGAATAAGAGCAACATTTTAAATTCCCAGACAGTTAATTTTTTTTCGATAGTCTTTAACCTAACCTGCCTATAACCTAATTAACCTAGTTAAGCTTTTAAATGTCACAATTAGCTGCATAGAAGTGTCTTGAAAAATATCTAGTAAAATATTATTTACTGTCATCATGGCAAAGATAAAATAAATCAGTTATTAGAAATGAGTTATTAAAACTATTGTGTTTAACAATGTGTTGAGAAAATCTTCTCTCCGTTAAACAGAAATTGTGGAAAAAGAAAATAAGCAGGGGGCTAATAATTCAGGGGTTTCTAATAATTCTGACTTTAACTGTAGCATAGTAAAGTAAATACAACAAAAATTATTAAAGTTGAATGTTTTTGTGTTTTTTTTTTTATTATAATTGAAGTTGGAATTCAGTAGGCAGAGAATTTAGGGACATACACAAAATTTGGGATGTGCACAAAAATAGGCATACTGGGAGTCTCCATGTTAGTATCGTCAAGAGAAAATGTGCTCAAATACACATTAAAAGTTTATTTTTCAGATATAAGTTAAATCTACTTTGCATTATTATTCAAAAATTTGAAATATAATAAAAGGTTTCTATTGGAGAATTAAAATTGACCTACAACTGTAAAAAAAAAATCTGTAAATTACGAGATTTCTGTATTTGGTAATTTTTCTTTTTCCTTTTTATTTTCCCCCATTTATTTATGTTTTTGAATTGCATTAATTGACCTCAAACAAGTTTTAACCTTGAAAAGTTAAAAAAAAAGTGACTTTTATGAAAATGTTTAAGTTTAAAGTGAATTAATGTCTAAGTTGTACAGTTTATTACGCAACAGAAACCTTGTTACAAACTGTCAGTAGATTTTCTGTTATTTTACAGACTTATAGCTCTATTATTTCCTATACATTATATTATTTCAAACTTCTAAAATGTCAATAAAAGTCACTTGGTTTAACTGTAGAGTTAAACTTTCAACATCAAAAATAGACAGAGCAGAGATCAACATCCCATAATCCAATTCACAATCGTAAATAAACTAAAAACACTAAATACGAAAACTGATAATAACAGATATTTTTTACAGTGCAGGTACCTGATTCCCTCTGTTGCACATTTTATCTCATTGATTGTGACAAGACAACTACTATGTTGTTTGCTTTAGTGTTTTTAAAGTAAATCACAGACTTGAATTCACAGGAAGCTCAAAAAAGCTATTTACTAAGTAAAAAATCTTGTGCAGAGCAACTTCCATTTTTGATTTTTGATTTTATTTTCATTCATTTTCTTTTCAGCTTAGTCCCTTTATTAATCTGGGGTCACCACAGCGGAATGAACCACCAACTTATCCAGCATATGTTTTACGCAGCAGATGCCCTTCCAGTTGCAAACCATCTCTGGGAAACATCCATACACACTCATTCACACACATAAAATACGGACAATTTAGCTTACCCAATTCACCGATACCACATGTCCTTGGACTTGTGGGGGAAACCAGAGCACTCGGAGGAAAGCCACGCGAACAAGAGGAGAACATGCAAACTTCACACAGAAATGCAAACTAACCCAGCCAAGGCTCGAACCAGACACCTTCCTGCTGTAAGGTGACAGCATTACCCACTGTGCCATCACATTACCCTTTATTTTATTGTTTTTAATTTTTATTTATTTGTTTAATTTAATATTACTATTTGTTGGAACTCAACTCAAATGCGGATGATTGACTTTAACTATTGTTGAACTGAATATTCAACAAGACAAACACTGACTGAAAGCTATAAGACAGATGTAATTCGATGCTAGATCCCCATTTCCAATAAAAAAACATTGCTCACACACTCTTGTTTAAAATATTCTCTTAAATATGCACATTTCAGATAACCCTTGCACATTTATCAGACTGCTTTGGTCTCTATGTGTATTTGCCACATGGTGCCCCCCAAACACTATCTGTTGTCTGAGACGGAGATGACCAGACTGCTGGTTTCTCTCGGCTGGTCTCAGAGCCGTGACTGTTGGGTTAAGGGGTGGGTCGCTCTGCTTTTAACTAGTGATAGATGATAGCAAGGGTGAGGTCTCCGACACCCTGCAACTGAATGCTCAATTGGCAGTCATTGTTGAGGACAAACAGCAAAAAAAATCCAGGCAAACCTGCAGTGATTAAGAGCTTTTCCACATCTCTCAAGCAGCTGATCTCCTTTAATATGACATGTTAAAAGCACCTATTTGCATCATGCCGCCTCAACAGGATTGAATTCACGTTCGCACCGAAATCCAATCCCCATTCTCGTCGGCTCTGATATACTTTGCAGCTCAGGGCGATTGTAATGCTCTGTAACATGTGGCTCCATTAGAGGGATAAAAGGGAGGTTGATAAATTGTCCTTTTAGTCCCTTTCTTTGACTCCACAAATTTACATTATCTAACAGGGAACAAATGAAAAGGGCCTGATTAGTGTGGAATGAGTTGGAAGAGAAGCCATTTGTCTTTGTTAGCGTCCCTCTGTGTTCTTTTATGTGCTGTTTTTACAAGGATGGGAGCCAGTGTGCTTTTCCCATTCGACAGGTCGGCTTGCGGACTGACAGAGTGGTCATCACTAACCCTCTCTCTCAGGAACAGGAGTTCAACACTCTGAATGCTGGTGACTTCTGAATAACCTCCTGAGGTAGTGGGAGCTCACCCTTAAATGACCCCTCACTCTGAAGAGATCTTGGGGGGCGTCGAGGGGTCTTCAGACCCTCCGCTAGCCTTGTGGGGACAGAGCGCCTGGAATGTGGAGAATTCTTTTTGTTTCCTCTGCCCTCGCAAAAGATTTCTAAAAGGCCATGGTCAGCAGATCTTGCACTAAGCAGTTTGTAGGGAAAGAATATTATGATAATCCTCTGACCCAATAAAACTGCAAATGAGAACGCTAATCTAAAATAATGATGTGGTGTTGATTTAATGAAAGCTGTTCTAATTATTGTGTTCACAATCTTAAAAATGAAGTTTGTTTATTGATGATGATGGCTCCATGAATATTTCTTTTAAAAATGTCATTTTAAGCATATTTACATCAACGGTTTGTTAGATTTTTTAGATGTTCTTAGATTATTATTTTTTTTGTCCTGTTTCTAGTCTGAATATCTAAATATTCTTAAATCAAAAAGCAAAACTTATTGTCTTGATTTAAGAAAAAATATTCCAAAATTAAATATGTTTTTCCTTAAAACAAGCAGAATAATCTGCCAAGGAGGTAAGAAAAATAATCTTGTTTAAAATCGAAAACAGGTTTATTTTTCTTACCCCGCTGGCAGATTATTTAACTTGTTTTAAGGAAAAAAATTTACTCAATTTAAGCAAATTATTTCTCAAATCAAGAAAATATTTTTTACTTGTCTAGAAAATGCTTCTTGATTTAAGCATTTGTGGCTATTCAGACTAGAAACAGGACAAAAAATCTCAGCTAAAAAAAGGCATTTTCGCAGCGTTCACACTAAGAAATAAAAGTTTATGTTTTTAGAACTGATATGATTTTTAATTCTTCGATGAATCAAAAATTTATCTCCTATGCTATCACTGTGGAAAAAGAAGCCTTTTTAAATAATAAATAACTAGTATTTGTTTTAATATTTTACATATCTCTGCATTCCTTCAGCCAAAATTTCTTTTGAAACCTTTAAATTGACGTTAAATTTAAAACATTGATCAAAAATTATATATTGATATTACGAATTGCTTTGTGAGTGAATATCTTTAGTGCATGATCCACCCAAAATAAATACATAATAATAAAACTGAAACTTTGGTTAGTTACATATTATTTTATCCTTGTTACCTTGCCTTTCTTATAGTAAAACCATATTTTTTTGCTGAGTAAAATGAATTAACACCATAGACTTATTATATGGTTAGGGGTTAGGTTTGTTTGCAGGTTTATTATTGCATTTTCATATGCATCATTTATTGTTTTTACTATTGTACAGTGTGAGCATGTGTAACAAGGTCATTATTTTCTCTTTCATTTTGCTATTGCACTCTTTTTACGCTATTGCCCTTTAAGGTCATAGTTATAAAAATTGCAAAACAAAATTTTAATCAAAATAAAATTATACTGCATTTATAACACTTCCTAATAAGATCCTATTAGCTAATTTTAGTTAATTCATTAACTAATGATGCTACTTCAGTAACTTTGAAAGAGCCTACTCAGAACATATGCTAAATATGTATCACCTTATTTTAAGTTTTAATCAACATATCAGTAAATTTTGACTCAATCTGAATTGAAATTATTTTACATTTGAGTTGCATGATGATTTGTCAAAAAGAGTGTATTATTTTATTTATTTATACTAT
Organism: Danio rerio; assembly: GCF_052040795.2. Taxonomy (NCBI): domain Eukaryota; kingdom Metazoa; phylum Chordata; class Actinopteri; order Cypriniformes; family Danionidae; genus Danio; species Danio rerio. The sequence goes on from NC_141022.1 coordinate 24,061,668, forward strand.
TATTGTGATTATTTAATTATTTTGTGATGATTTATACAACCAAACACATTCATATAAATCATTAAAAGCGATGTTGTGTATTGTGGTCACTTGTAGAGCTTGAGTAGGCTGTCGCTGTGAGAGGTCTGGACCTCGCCTCCCCCTCGGTGGGGCCCCAAGAGTGCGCAGCGAATCCTCAGTCAGATCGCGGATAGCAGCGGGGAGATGCTGCCGTCCAGGACGGCGAAACGAGACAGTTTGCCACTAAACTGGACACTTCTTTCATATTCGTCCAAACATGGATAATAACGACACATATCTCCATCTCAGTAAGTGCTTGGTAGTTTTCCGTCTTCTTTTTCGTCCCGGAAGTGTGAGCGCTGTTGATTTCCACGAGTGCGGTCCCGCGCCGTGTGTGTGTGTTTATCTGAAGTACGGCTTCTTCAGACGGACTTTGTACTATATGCTCATAAATTGTACGTGCCTGAGTTATCGGCGCGGTCGTGTCATGTGTATTGACTTGGAACCAGTGCCAATGTTAAAATCAGGTGATAAAGATTGTGCCTCTCAGTCAGGGTCAGGGGTTGGCACTTTAATTGCGGTTATGTAATTTATAGCTTTCCAGAGCGCCTCTTGTTAAACTGTTTGCTGTCAAGTAGTTATTAATGGCTCTCGTTTGAGCCCGGACAGCAGCGTGTCGTTGGTTATTTATTTGTATGTGTTTATTTAGCAACAATCTCGACTCTTTGAAGGTGTGTCAAATAAGAAGTGACCGCTCGAACAGGATCATCCATTCACGGCTCTAGAAGATCAGAGCAGGTTTTAGCAACTTCACGTGGAAAATGTTTGTGTTCTTCTTGACATGCAGTCAGACTCAAGAACATCCCTTTTTGACTCAGTCTGCAAAACTATTAGCTTTTTTAAAGAGAATATGTCTGATCTTCAGTTCAGTCGTTTTATTCTGTGCATCTTTTTAGCTATTTTACTTAAGACTTATTTTAACTCTTCGTGTTTCGGTTTTTGTGCTTCAATGCATGTACATGTCCTTTTTTTTAGAGCAATAGCAATATGACAACCAGGTTTTTTTTAATTTATCAATTCTTGCATGGAAGGACATCTGGTGTTTAAAACATGTCTAATAAGTTTTCCATTTTTTTCCAGGCAATTGTTTTTTTTATTTTTATTAATGAATTTATAAATAAATAAATATTTTTTGTCAAAAATGTGAATTTATATTCAATTTCAACATTTAATCTTCATTTCCTTTTAGAAATGTATGCAGTACAAAAAAAAAAAACTATTACACTTACCAAGATAGCACGTACGTCTGCAAGATGTATTTTAAAGATGGTTTGGTCTGGAAAACATCTGCTGTTAACAGGCTTCCCTATTCTTGGCAAGGCTTCAAAGTGTTCAAATCTTTTCTGCTCCTTTTTTAAAGGCAATTTTTGTTAGGTTTGGTCTGTGGATCAAATAGATCAATACCAGCATTATGGATGCAACATTTACAGTAAATACTTAAAACAGAAATTCACAGAGAAAGTATATGTTAACAATACATTGGCACATCTGGTTATATTTTCCAAAACTACTAACCACAGAGTTATGGGATCAAAAAAAAAGCAATAGGCACGGGTATAAGACTTTGACGGTATATGATAACCTTAAAAAAAAAAACACATTTTCACGGTATTGTGATTGATTCTCCTTTCTTCATTAGTTTTAAAAACAGATTTTATTTACAATTTAAAGTGGCATCATTGGATATCTTTTCTGCTGTAGATACTTGCTATATATATATATATATATATATATATATATATATATATATATATATATATATATATATATATATATATATACACACACACAAACACACACATAGGAACAGTAAAGTAGAAAATTTGACTTATCCAAACCGTGGAATACCATGAAAACAGTTATCGTCCCATGACTAGTCTGCAAACAATTTTAATATTTTAAATTAGGAAATAAACATGCATTATAGATGTGACCAAAAAAGTTTGTGAAAAGTTTGTTTCTGATCATTGACAAAAACCTTATTTACCCTACACTCTCAGAAATAAAAGTACGCGAGCTGTCACTGGGGTGGTACCTTTTCAAAAGGTACACATTTATATCTAAAAGGTCCATATTGATACCTCATTGGTAGGCCCACACGGAATCTGCGCGCGCAGAATTCCACAGATTTTCTGCAGATTTTTAGCCCATCATTGATTCTGTTTATTTACTTGAGTAAATGTGTAAATCTGAATTTATTCTGTTTTAATTCAGTATTAGTTTTTATTTCATATATTAAGGTTTTAGTTATGATACTCCGCTGGATACTCCCACCCCATTACCACATACATCATTCGTTTATTACTTAAACTTATTTATTCTTTTACCTATCTCTTCTTTTTACACGAAACATATTTGATCTTTTTGGCATCTTTTACAAATAATATGTTTGATTCCATTTGTACCTTTTCATTTTGTAACATAGACCCAAAGAAAAAAAGAAAAAGAAAAAAATACATAGTACTGCAAATAGAAAAAAGAAAAAACAACAACATCAACATAGTACTGCAAATAGCCATTAATTAAAATTTAATCATACCTTTTTCTTTTTATGCTGTTTTAATCACCTTCATCCTTAAATTCCTTTATTAATTTATATTTATACAGTTTTTTAAATTGATTAATATCCTGACGTTGTTTTAGAGTCTGAACTATACTGTTCCATAGTTTTACACCACGTACAGACATACACAAACTTTTTAAAGTTGTTCTTGTTGTCTTCTCTCAGATTATTGATCATAACTAGCAAAAAAACAAACATTTGAAACATTTTAACCCTTTAAACTATTTTTTTGCATAATGACACTGTCACTTTAATTAAAAAAAAAAAATATATATATATATATATATATATATATATATATATATATATATATATATATATATATATACTGTATATATATATGTATATATATATGTATGTGTGTGTATATATAAAGGGTGTCACAATCCTCCAAATTCTCGATTCGATTACATTTTCGATTCTAAAGTCACGATTCGATTCGATTTTCGATTATGAATAATTAATTAATTAATGACCAATTAATTATTTATAGCCTACCGTTTAAACTACCTGACCTGTATGGTCTTTGTTTTACCCATAAACAAATCATACAGTAAATTAATAAAGGCAAGATACACAGATAATTACCACCTGTCAATCACTTTTTCTGCGGGACTCGTGAATAGGCAGTGATCTGTGTCGTTATAATGGCGTCGGTAAAAAAGAGGCACAACCAACAGGAACCAGCCAACAGTATCTGAGGTGTTCGCTAAAATGACTAAGTACAAGTGAGTGAACGATTGAAGCAGTCCTCTGACTGCCTGGACCTGCTGTCTCGAGCGCAAGGCTGTATGTGCGTCTGTGTCTGTGTGGTCACGTGATGTGCATTTTCAGAGGCAGAGTGGAAGGACGGGCTGCTCAGAAATGCCACACGCCACTGTGGATGTCAAATCGTTGTCGTTCTAAAATGCCATTTAAAAACAAAGACAGTGTAAACAGGGCCTGAGTGTGTACTTTTTGCGAGCGGATTTGCAACCGGGGCGGGTGGAGGATCGCGATGCCGGTGTTGTATATCGGACGAACCGTACGTAATACGTAAATAGCAGAGCTTGCAAAACTGTGTTTTTTTTTTTTGTCGACAACACGAACGTTGTCAACATAACTCACTGTAAATCCAAAATGCTTACACACCGGCGACTTCATTGAAAGAGGAGAGGGTTTAAGTTCTGTTGACGGGTCTCCTGCTTCTGCAGTTTAACAAGCACTTCAACAAGCCTGTTTTTTTCCCGCTTGGCAAGCCAAGCTGACGTGACATGGGGGCGTGGCAGCATCGACGATTCTATTTTTTGATTCGATAATCGAAATTGAGGATAAATTTCGATCGATTTTGATTAAAAATTGAAATCGTGACACCCCTAATATATATATATATATATATATATATATATATATATATATATATATATATATATATATATATATATATATATAAGTCAGAATTTTTTCTTCTGGAGAAAGTCTTATTTGTTTAATTTTGGCTAGAATAAAAGCAGTTTAAATTTTTTTAAACACCATTTTAGGGACAATATTATTAGCCCCTTTAAGCTTTTTTTTATCTCAATAGTCTACTGAACAAACCACTGGTTTACAATAACTTTCCTAATTACCCTAACCTGCATAGTTAGCCTAATTAACCTAGTTACGCTTTTAAATGTCACTTTAAGGTGTATAGAAGTGTCTTGAAAAATATTTAATCAAATATTATTTACTGTCATCATGGCTAAGTTAAAATAAATCAGTTATTAGAAATGAGTTATGAAAACTTTTATGTTTAGAAATGTGTTGAAAAAATATTCTCTCTATTAAACAGAAATCGGGGAAAAAATAAACAGGGGGCTAATAATTCAGGGGGGCTAATAATTCTGACTTTAACTGTGTGTGTATATATATATATATATATATATATATATATATATATATATATATATATATATATATATATATATATATATATATATATATATATATATATATATATTGAATAATTTGCTCAGGCGAATAAAGCGAACGGGAGGTAGTGGAAACTACAATTCCCATCAGCCCAAGCGTGGCCATCATCCTTTGCAATCTGTTGTCGCTACAGATCCAGTAATGCGGAAATGGAGTGTGCTGCTAGTAGCAGGGATGAAAAAGAGCTGGAAATGATCGAACCTAAAGCGGGTTTTAAATCGGGTGTGTGGAAGCATTTTGGTTTCTCTCTAAAAAGATACGAGAAAGGAGAAAAGGTGACAGACAAAGAAAAAACCGGTATGCAGGCACTGCCAGACTGTGGTGAAATACAAGTTGGGGAATACGACTAATAACAGTCATGGGGACTCCAGAAACACAGCACACTGTTCAGATTGATGCAGACATTGACTTGTACTGCAAAGAGACCTCTATCTCACTCATGGCTTGTCCTCTCAAGTGGGGGAAAGACAATGCACAACGTTACCCACTGCTGTCAACCTGGGGCAAGTCATATCTCTGTCCCAGAAACCTCAGTCCCAAATGAGAGGTTTTTTTTTCTGTTGCAGGGGACATTGTAAATGCCCAGAGATACCAGCTTTTACCAGATTATATTTATATGATAATTTTCCTTAAAACCCATCTCTATCTAAGTGAGTGAGTTATTAAATATTTAATGTGATGCGTTTTCAACAATACTAAATTGAAACTTTATTTTTTTTACATGGTTTAATATTTTTTTGTTATTAAAATTGAAGTTCCTGTTTCAAAGCTTACAGATAGAAGGCTAATTTGTATGTCATTGACACTTTTGGCACTTTTTTGGAGTATTTTCATTAGTTTTGTTTTTCCTGTAAATGATTCAATAAATACCGTACCGTGAAATTCATACCGAGGTATAGGGTTGTAACAATATACCGGTATGGCGGTTTACCACGATTTGAACGTGCACGATTATCATACCATGAACAATTGCATATCAACGGTTTTAACCCTTAAAGACCGAGACAGGCGCCCGCGGCTAAAAATAAGTATTGCTCTTAAATGTTTAATAACTTTTGATCCGCTGATCCGATTCATACAATTCAAAGATTGGCATAAAGAAGAGAATCTCAGCTTTGTATCACATAACATTCGCGGACTTTCAGAGGCTCCGGAATCAGTGCGGTTACGTCATCAACATTTGACAACGCTGATTTGACAAAGAAACGCTCGTCACTGTGTCTCCGGACAAATCAGACATGATACATTGATGCATTGTCCCTCCTCCATGCCCAGATTGGTTCAAACTCGCTATATCACAACCAATAAGCATAGGTTTCGCTTTTGTTTGTGGACCAAGCTTTTTGAACAACACGGAATGAGAGATAGGCATACATTTCTGCGCGGCTAAATAAAACGCAAAAAAAAAATGTTTTGCATAAAATAATTCTCATACTAAGTACTTTTGCATGCACAGCAGCACAGAAACATACGGAACCCCGGAAGGGACGTAGTGGGGGAGAAAAAAAATGGGTGGGTGAAAAAAAATAATGGGTGAAAGAAAAAAATGGGTGGGAGGAAAATATATATTTCTAAGTTTTTTGCGTTCTCTCGCAAAGTTTTGCGTTCCCTCGCAAAGATGTTTTGCGTTATCTCGCAAAACTGTTTCTCCACAAACACTTCCTGTTCACTTCACTCACATAAACCCTCCCGTTTTTGCTGAAATTCTCCCATATTTTACCATTCTATCCCACTTTCTTTACATTACTGTGCGCTGATTGTCGCCTTTCACTTTGCAACCTCTGAACCAGTGAATGCATGTATAAGCGCTGACTGACAGACGCGCTCCATACAATAAACTGATCCCAGATCAGCGTCTGTACGCGCCATTTAAAGGGACACTTCTGTTATCAAACAAGTGCGCAGCAAATGAATCTCATGTTTTGTTTAGTTTGATAACAGAGGTGTCTCTGTAAGAATGCACAGATCTATAATGAAAGCAGTCCATTACTTTAGAAACTGTTTGTTCTCATTTAAGAGAAAATAAGCTGTTTAAAATAAAACATGCAGGACGGAGATGTTTCATATTATTCAGTGTATTTGTCTGTTTAAACATACACCCGCTCCTCTGTAAACGGCGTGTACAGACGCTGATCTGGGATCAGTTTATTGTACGAAGCGCGTCTGTCAGTCAGCGTTGCATTGCATTGCAGACAACCATATCCATATCCATGCTGGCACATAAAACCTAAGGATGTTCCATATTGAATCTAGTTTCGTTATGTAACTATTTATAGTATAGTAAATATTTATATCTATTTTTTTACTGAGGATTTGCACCATGTTTATTTGGACTTTATTTGGACTTTGACACATTATTTATTATTTTCTTATTTTTATTTGTTCATTGTAAGTGGTGTTGTTTATAGTAACTAAAAATATATTATTTGGAAAAAGTCAAATTTGCTTCACTGTTCTAATATTTTGTAACATTTGTAACATACCGTATACCGCGAAACCGTCAAACCGTGGTATTGTTTTAGACGATTATCATACCGTGAAAAATTCATACCGTTACAACCCTACCGAGGTATTACCGTACCGTGAAATTCTGATACCGTTACATCCCTAATATATATATATATATATATATATATATATATATATATATATATATATATATATATATATATATATATATATATATATATATATTTAATATATATATATATATATTATTATTTTTTTTTTAATGATCAGGTAAAGATATCAGTGAAAGTGTAAAGATGATTCAAAATGATTCAAATATGATGATTGTATTTTGTTTAGATTTTTTGACAGGGACTACTTATGACACTAAATCTTGTTTGGTTTTATTTACAAGTAATGATGATTCTGTTCATTAAATTGTTTCCCCCCATATAAAACTTTCTTTTATTTCTGTGTATCAGCAGTTGTGATACTATTTTATTTCAATTATTATAATCAACCTGTTTATTTTATGTAGGAAATGATGTAATTAAACAGCACTGATTTAAATGACCATTTAGGGAAAAGTTTTCTTCTTTTAAGCTTGTGAGTGAATGAGACAACTTCTCCAGAGTTTATTATACAGTAAGATAAGGAATGAATGTAACTCTACTGAAATATTATCTATCAATCAGCTACAGTCAGTCATTTAGGTCTGCAGGGTGAAAGTGTGTGGACATTTCTCTCAGATCTGTAAGGGCCTGGAGAACGACTGCTTGTCACAGCGAATAACATCGAGCCCGGAGTCATTTTATTGCCTTCATTAACACCCCCCCTTGTTGTGTTTATTAATCTCACCCCAGATGCTGTTGTTATTCAGAGACAAATTGTGGGATACGAAGTCTATTTAAAGATTTTGTCAAGCTTTCAATGAGTTGCACGTGCTCTTATAATGTCAGTCGATGCCTCGAGCTGCTGCATAATTTGCGTTACGTGCATGTCATTTCACAAAAAAAACAAAGTTTTTTTTTTTGTACTTGCACATTGAATCAACAGGGTCGTGAAATGGGTGTATTTCACGTTGATCAAGTCCTTTTTTAATTATTTATGTATAGCAATTTATAGTTATTGCTTTTGTAAATAGATACAAAATCTGGTAGTCTGGTAAATCAAGCTGTTTTTTTAAATAAACTGTTTAAATGGTAAGTAATATGTTTAACTATTATAATAATTATTATTATTTACAAAGGGTATGATAAATAGTAAACATTAGAAAAAGCTGCAAATAATTTTGCAAACAGTTTAGCCAATTCAAATTAATAGCTATTATAAAGAAATTCCATTCTCGATAACCTTTTCTTTACTGTATAATTTGAACATTGATTAAAGAGCTGGTTAAATGAATCTCTCCTTAGATTTTTCTTTGGATTACATTAAATAACAGAGCTGTCACTTTAAAAATGCACCGATCTATAATGAAAGCATTCGGTTGCTGTCCTAACTGTTTATGCTCATTTAAGACAAAATTTGTTGTGTTTAAAAGAAAACCCACCAAGATCAACATGTTTAGATGTTATTATTATTACTGTTTGTATATGTCTGTTCAAACACATACCCAAAACCCAGAGTGTCCACTTTCGCTCCACTTTAAATTGCATGTACAGAATCCATTTGGGAAACAGTGTGTATTTATCAATATGGAGCACGTCTGACAGTCACGCACTGCTACATGAACTGTTTTGAGGATTTTATAGGAGGTGCAAAGGCACCAATAATAAAAAGGAAGGGAATCACACTGTTTTTATATATATTTCAAATGTCTTTATGCACAAATAAAATGAAAGCACTGAACCGATTCACATTTAGGATCAAGGGGCATACCCTGTTAGTTTGACGGTATAGGTTGAGAATAAGGAGGATTGGCTCTTTAATGTTTATTGCCACCCTCTATAGAAATATTGAAAATATAGGAGAAATACAGGAAAATAACTTTACAGGATGATAGCTGGATAGATACAGGAAAATCCCTGGAAAAACAGGAGGGTTAACAGGTATGGTGTGTGTGTCTGTGTGTAAATTAAAATGTGTAAAAATAGAAGAATCTGTGATGCATTGCAGGGCTCTAGACTAAATTTTTGCACTAGTTTAACAACCTAATTTTGTTTCTTAGGTGCACCAGCACAAAAGTTTTCGACCTCATTGCATTTAACACAAAGCCCTTCACTGTCTATGATTGCTTTAAACCAAGACTTGGGCTTAATGTGTGTTTTTTTGTTGAACTACAGTTATGAAGACAAATGTATGTATTTTTTGGCCCTTGAATGGCTGGTCACACCAGTGTGATCTTACTTTTTTTAGTCGTAACTTTTGACAAATTAGGTCACACTCTAGAGCAGGGATGGGCACACTTAAAGAAGAATGAGATTTTTTTCACTTATTTTTAAGTTTCCAATCCAAGGCTATAGAGTAGGGGTGGTAAAACTCGGTCCTGGAGGGCCGGTGACCTGCACAGTTTAGCTCCAACACTAATCAAACACACCTGATCAAGCTGATCAGTGTCTTCAAGATCACTAGAAATCTACAAGCAGGTGTGTTTGATTAGAGTTGGAGCTAAACTGTGCAGGACACTGGCCCTCCAGGACCGAGTTTTACCACCCCTACTCTATAGCCTTAGATTGGAAACTTAAAAATAAGTGAAAAAAATCTCATTCTTCTTTAAATCAGCTCTAAAAGAACAACTGGCCACAAGATCAAATCAGTGGGGAAAAATGCATTTTTGCCTCCCATTTATTAAAAACACAACAATCGAATTCTCCCAATATAATAAATATAGTTTCTGTCCCAAACTATTCACATTTATTTAAAAATATTACCAAAAAAATTTTATGGAGACATTCACTAAAAACAGGTATGTTGATTTTTCTTGAAAACAAAGTGCTGTGTTTAGTTCTTTTTGTCATGTTTTCTTGCATATGAATACAACATGAAATTGTACAAAATACTGTAGTGTTTTAAACCATAGTAAAGTGGTTGAATAAATCTGTTGTTGAAAAATCAATACAAAGGGAAAAAAAACCTCAAAATTAAAAAGATACAAGCTTAAGATACTATAGGAATAGAAGAATATAATATTACACCATAATTACATTACGTTACTGAGGTATTACAACATCTAATAGCCACAGAACATTTCCCAGTGTTGCTCTGTGGGGCACCTAGTTAGAAGGAGACTGAACATTCTCCGGTATTTACAGAGGACATTATAAAGTGGGTGAGAAGGGTGGTCTAAGAAGACCTAAAGCTATGACAACATTTGTCATTCCTTCTTTCTGACACTACAGTCACAGATATCAATTCCACCTCCATAACTGTAACAGTCTAGCAAATAAGCAGACTAATATTTTTTATTAGTCAGTAAAATACACCTTACTATAGTATGGTTCAAAAACACTTTGAACTTTTTTTTTTTTCTAAACTTCTTTGTAACACACCACAGGGAGAAGCCATGACCAGTGGAGCAAAAGTTAGCAATATTTCTATCTATGACTAGTTTAGTTCTTTTCCCAAAAATGTTATACTATATTACTGACACAAAAGAACCTGAAAGGGTTTTTGCTTTGTAGAATATGCATAAGGAAAAAATGGTGTTTGAAAGAGAACTACAGCTGAGCAGAACTTCGCTTAATTGTCTCCGAATTTCAAAATGGACAAAGTACGCTCAATCTGATGATTCATAAGTGTGTGTATCTGAAAGAGAGAGGCCTTGGCAAAGTCTTCAGCAGTGTTGTGGCCATGTGTTCAGCTCATGTTCCAGTCGTCAGTGAATTGAGTGCATGACGAACACGTACAAGGCCAGTGTTGTGTCTTGGCTGTTTAAAGAGTGTTTTCTTCTTAGTGTTTGAGGTGGTCTCATTAGATAAAGACGGCTGTATCAGATTTCACACTCGCTGTTGCAGCTGAATGCAACCTGGTAAAAATGACCTCTCTCTGTACATGTTTGGGGTTCAAAAACTATGGGAGGATTCAAGATCTAACTGAATTTTGCTATAATATGAAACAGAACTGGGTTAAATGTGATCTCTTAGCATAAATTCTGTTGTGGGAAACCTGTAAAGGCTCTGTGGCAAAAGAAGTACAAAGACTAAGTACTTAAGTAAAAGTACAGATATCTTATAATGAAATATTACTCCGGCAAAAGTATTAAGTCTTTCCTTTCAATGTTTCTTTAAGGAACACTCCAACTTTTTTTATCGCTTTGTGAAATCTTTCTGCTTGGTGCAGCCATGGTACTGTAACTACAGATGTTGTAAGCTTTAAATAGGAATATTATGCTTTTTTTAATGAATTGGTCAAATCTGATTAAATTCATTATGCTAAAATAAGCTAAAAGTGACCCAGCTAGAACAAGAAATCAGCTAAAGTACTGAATAAAAAGTTCAAAAGTCAACTGTTTAATTCTAGGTGACTTGTAAAATGAGCATTTTTCAAAAAAGGTTAGAGTGTTCCTTTAAAAATGCAAAAGTACTAGTAATGTACAAAAAAGTTATAAATGTTTTATCTAAGTTAAAGAGTCCCTATTATAGGTTTTGGAAAATGACTTTCCTTGCAGCATGTATCACAGCACTGTGAGTAAATGAAAACACTCAGCTGAGATTTGAGAGTGCACCGGGCTTAAAACTATTGATTCATTAACGAAATAGTTCACTCAGAGTTGAATGAATTGTGTTGGATCTTTTGCCTGATCGCATCGACGTCGATATGGTACATCACCAAATATGAAGTGCCGCATCCGGTAAAACATGAACGCGCATTTCCCTTCAGACACTAGCAGAGCGCTTGTAATCACTTATCTATCATAGATCAGTGCTTGTACTGTATCTCTCAGGTTAAATCTTTATGGGGCTATTCAAATATTGCATTCAAAATCATGTTGAAAACGTGTCGCGTGCTTCTTCCTTTAATGATTTAAATGCGTTTGTGAACTTACGATTCTCTGCCATTTGTCATGGCTATGGCCACCATCAGCTTTTCCTACACGCGTGTGGCTTGGTCAGTTTTCAAACTAGTTCAACTTTTGCAACTGTGTGGCTTCAGCAGAAAAGATGCCGTTTTAAATAGTTTAAAAAAATCTGTTTTTAAAACAAATAAAGATAGCAGAAGTCAATAATTAATTTAGCCTGAGATGTTTACTCCTCCAAATACTTTAAATGTTTTTCAAAATAAACTATATTGTGTTCAGAAGGGAAAAAAGTTTTTGTATTTAATCCAGATATTTAAAAAGAACATATTTTAGAGAAGTAATCACAATACCGTGATACCGTGAAACGGTGATATTTTTATCCAAGGTTATCATATCGTCAGAATCTTATACCGGCCCAAGCCTACTTAGGGTTAGGGTTAAAAGAGTAATATTCTAGTGTTTAAGTGCATTGCTTTAATGCATTCCTGCATTGAGCTCCCATATATACTCTGTGCTACTTCATAACCACTGTGGGCGTTTCTCTCTGTCTCGCGCTGAACCCAGTCGAAAAGTCACAACAGACTGGGTCATCAGACCATCACAGCAGCTAGCCTCATGCAAAGGAGAGGCTTGGGAACAAATGAATCGCTGAACAAATCAAATAAGAGTCGTTGGGGTAATTAGATAAACAAACTGCATATTATAAGACAATGAAAGTGTTTTTTGGCCTTGCATGCATATTAGCATGTTGTTGGAGACCCCCAAAACCAAAACATGATCTTTTATAATGCATAAAAAGGGCGCTTTAATGTCAAATACATTTGTCTGGGATGGCTAGCTAACTCAGTAGCTCTCTTTCTGTATTGTGATGCAGAGTGCTCAGTTTGAGTCTGATGAAGCTCGGTTTTACAAAAGAGAAATAAAAAATATAATATCAAGATAAAACAACATAGAAACAGTGTACTTTTCTATTACGTTTGCTTTTGAATACGCTCTTGGTTGGGTTTAATGAAGAGTTTAGGTCAGTAGTTGGAAAAAACATGAAATGTATTTGCATTTGTTGGGATAATTTTCAACCTAGCTCAACCTTTTACAGCAGATGAATTTCACAAACATCTGATGGTCGTATCATTTAAAGTAATAAATCTTAAAATTCTTTATTAGTCATGTAGAATTCAGTCATGGAGCACTCAAACTAAGAAGGCCCTAGTTTTTGACCCATTTTGAATTAGTTTGTAAATTCAGTGAATCGTTTATTGGAGATTCACTCTGACTGGATCATTTGAATCAATGAATTGTTGACATGAGAACATTTGCAATTACTTATTCTCAAATCAGTGTGATTTGTGAACTGATGTAGGTTTATTGATGATATTCAGCTCATTCGTGGTTCAGATTATTTCTTCAGATTTCAAAATCTCTATCGATCTCTTCAGTTCAAAATACCATTCATTCATTTTCTTTATGGCTTAGTCCCTTTATTAATCAGGGGTTGCCACAGCAGAATGAACCACCAACTTATCCAGCATATGTTTTACGCAGCAGAAGCCCTTCCAGCTGCAACCCATCACTGGGAAACATCCATACACACTCATTCACAGAGATACACTATGGTCAATTTTAGCTTACCTAATTCACCTGTACCACATGTATTTGGACTTGTGAGGGAAACCGGAGCACCCGGAAGAAACCTACGCGAACACGGGAAGAACATGTAAACTCCACACAGAAATGCCCACTGACCCAACCAAGGCTCAAACCAGCGACCTTCTTGCTGTAAGGCTATGGTGCTACCCACTGCACCACTGTGACGCCCTCAAAATATCTTTTTTATTCTGATAAATTTATAAAATATAGTTTTGTTTTGCTTTAAGATGTAGTGAAGCAAAGTTTCCTACAATAAAAATATGAAAAATAATATTTATAGTTACTGGTTCTGCATGCATTAAATGTAGATTGCAGCTATTCCAGTCCTACACAAAACTCTGAAACATGATCCATTAGATAAGATTCAGTCTGCAAAAGCCCTGCCATCAATGGTGAGCACCTCCAACACAGGCCGGGTTGTTATTCAGCTTGCTAATCTAATTGACGATTTTTCTGCCCCAGTTATGACAGTCTCTCACAAGGACAGTCTCTGAGAAAAAAAAACATGATCCTGATCTTGGTTTATTGCTTCTGTTCCAAGGTTATTCTTAGATAGACATGAATTTCAGTAGTTTCTTTACTTAGTCGTCTGCATCCCTCTCTGTTTTATTACTTAGTTTAAACTGAATAGTCAGACAAATGAAGAACATTCTGTTATGAATCTGTAGAATTTGTCAGACTAAATTTTGTTCACCACACAACCACAAGGCCAGAATCAACACACATTCCTGATTATTTGTTTCAGTTATTTAAACTGTAAATCTGATAAATAAAACAAAGAACATTCCACTGAGAATCTGTAGAATCTTTGTTTATGCCAATGATTAAAACAATAAATATATTTTCTAGTTTAATACAAATTTTTAAACATTAAGACATAATTACCAACAAAACAAAAATCTGAATTATTATTCATGTTGTCCCAGCAAACACAATTGTTTGAAAAAAGAAATTCACATTGCTGATATTTCACTGTTTCTGTAGCATTATATTATACATTAGAGCATGTATAAATTATGCTATGATTACTGTATTATTGTTTTGCTGTTTGCTGATCTACTTTATTATTAACTATCATGAATAATTCAATTATTTTATTAGAATTGTTTTTTGGAATGCTACAATGTCATTGTGTTACAGTTCATGCCTGTAGCATTTCTGCATTTTGTGTGTCAAGAGTTGAGTTTGTTCAAGAAAGTTTTCAATTGTATCTGGATTTTTTTGTCTAGCTAGAATCTTTTGGAGAATGTTTGTTCTTTACAAACAAATATCATTAACAAGTGAAATCAATTGTATAGGATGAATGAGGACATCTGCATTTAGTGAACAAACAATAGAAATTGACAAAACATAGTGGTGAACAAGCAAATTTGAAATGGCAAAATGTTGAGAGAACTTAACATTTGAATGCAAAGAGATTTTACTTTTGTTTGTTTAGCCAAAACTGTTTAGTCTTTTTAAACACATGTACCCAAAGCCAAATCACTAACCCAGAATCATTCTGATTACGTAACCCTATATACATTTCTGGAAAGAGCAAAATGCGTCCTAGGAGCTACGTTTTTTGCAGTTTTTGTTTTCGCTAATTCTCCAGAGGCCGCTGTGTACGCTTTTTCAGATCTCAAATTTCTCTCACAAGTGCCATTCGTGCCTGCTGTTTTCACGTAAATCCAGAGGCACTGACTTTCTGACTGACCAAGCGACCAATCGCCACACCCCCTTCCCTAAACCCAACAGCAGTGGGTTAAAAATCAATCCAAAAAGCAATCCAGAAAAAGAAAAGCCCCCTTATTTTTACCACGTTTTCAAATTTTACAACATTCTCACCCTGTTATTTACTTGTTCATTAAATTTTCAGCTGATAAGTGCAGATTTTTTTTGGAACATCATCATACCGCCCCATAGCATTTGTTTTAAAGATGACATGCAGCCATATGTATTTCTGGCTACATATTTCGTAATCTCCAGAAATGTACATAGGGCTACGTTTTTAGAATGTTGCTATGTTGCAAAGCTGTTCAATACTTTTTTCAGAAATTTTATTTACTATTATTTAAATAGAAAAACATTATAAAAAAATTGCATAAAAAAACTATACATTCTCTAACATTTTATTAAATATTTTAAATTTTAAAAAGCTGATTAAATAACGTTAGTTCATTTTAGCTCATATTAACTCATGGTGCATTAAGCACAACTTGGGAGTTTTAATAAGGCATTAGTTAATGTTGAACTATGATTAATAAATGCTTTACAAGAGTATTCATAGTTAATGTTAGTAAATACATCATCTGAGATTAACTAATGGACCATTATTCGATAGTGTTACCCAACAATCTGACTTTTTCCCAAATCTGTGGCTAATTTATGAATTTTCTATAGTCACCTTTGTCTGAAAATATACCATTTTTATTTTGATTATGAAGTTGAAGTTTTTCCACAATAAGATAAGAAGATATGTACCGATGAAGTCATAACATAAAGTTCTTAATATTTTAAGATGCTGTTAAATAAGCACACGTTTCTTCCCTGACATTTTGTTTCCAATAATTATTTGAAACCGAAAACCTGAGAATATTCCATTGATAAACACACCATCACAAAGCCAAGTCAGCACACATTCCTTCCCTGACATTTAGAACTAAACCTTATTATCAGATTTTGGTCTTGCATCAATAAAGCAGTTCCCCTTTGAGCCGTGGGATGATAATCTCTTTAATCTGAGCAGGTAATCCAGCACTGGTCCGCCACGGATTGTCCCATCCACTCTCACACCCCTTTAAACATTTTGCAGATTTGTTTAATAAATTATTCTCAGTCTTGAAAAAAAATAGACAGAGAGTACAATCGAATACCAACACAATCTTTAGCAAGGTCTTACTGAATGCTTGGAAAACACTGCATCTGTCTGTCTTAGAGTCAAGATTGTTGTTTTTTACACTGTGGTGTCGTTAAAATCCTTAAAACAGTACTGTCATGTCAGGGTCTGAATTTATTAATAAACTCTGTTCATTATGTATTATACTGTAAGCACTTTCTTTGACCTTATTTCAGTTATTACTTAAGGCTCATAAAATGATTTGTTTGAAGCTTAAGGCTGTACATTATCATTTGTGGAAATGTTTCTTTGAAAAATCTCCACTGCAGAATCCTATTCAACCATTGATAATGAAAGCCACATGTAGCTTTACACGCAACCATATGGTGTCCTGTGCTGTCCAAGCTTATTGAATGCTTGATGATTGAGCGTCTGTATTGATTTTTCATATAATCTCCATCCGGGAAGCGAAGTATCGCTTATCATTCTGTCACAGAGATTTGCTGAATAGTCAGATTCATCTCTTTCAAACTGCTAATACATTACGGATATGTTCATATACCCTTTGCTCTGAGTTAAGTTGTTAACCAAGAATGCATGCAGTTTGGGGCATAAATAGGCTTAAAAAGAAAATGTCTTTTATTTCAATTTCATCATAAACATTTACGATCCTGTGATGTAAAAGTTGAACTTTCAGGATAATTACTTCAGTGTCAAAAGATCCTTCAGAAATCATTCCAATATGCTGATACAGTGCATCCTGAGAGTAGCGCTTCACTTTTTCCACTCCCCCACCATCCCCCCCCCCCCTTAACTAGGCATTCATTCATTCATTTTCTTGTCGGCTTAGTACCTTTATTAATCCAGGATCGCCACAGCGGAATGAACCGCCAACTTATCCAGCAAGTTATTACACGTCACATCACATTAAGTTTTAAACATCCACACACTACGGACAATTTAGCCTACCCAATTCACCTGTACCGCATGTCTTTAGACTGTGGGGGAAACCAGAGCACCCGGAGGAAACCCACGCGAACGCAGGGAGAACATGCAAACTCCACACAGAAATGGCAACTGAGCCGAGGCTCGAACCAGCGGCCCAGCAACCTTCAGCACTACCTACTGCGCCACTGCTTCGCCCTGCAAGTTAGGCATGTTATTGTATAATGATGGTTTGTTCTGTAGACTATCGAAAATAAAATATAGTAAATAAATATAGCAAATAATATATAGTAAATATTAAAGGGGCTAATAATTTTGACCTTAAAATGTGTTTTTTTTTTTCATTTATTTAGAACTGCTTTTATTCTTGCTGAAATAAAAAAAGACTTTCCACAGAAGAAAAAATATTATCAGACATACTGTAAAAATTTCCTTGCTCTGTTAAACATAATTTGGGAAATATTAAAAATAATTCTGACTTTATTTGTAAGTATTCACTGCCTTTGCTCAATACTTTGTTGAAGCACCTTTGGCAGCAATTACAGCCTCAAGTCTTACTAAATATGATGCCACAAGTTTGGCACACCTGTCTTTGGGAATTTTTGCTAATTCCTCTTTGCAGTACCTCTCAAGCACAATCAGGTTGGATGGGAAGCGACAGTGTACAGCCATTTTCACATCTCTTCTGAGATATTCAATAGGATTTATGTCTGGACTCTGGCTGGGCCACTCGAGGACATTCACCAAGTTGTTGTGAAGCCTCTCCATTGATATTTTGGAGGTGTGCTTTGGGATTTGTCCTGCTAGAAGATTAACCGGCACCCTAGTTTGAGGTCAAGAGCACTCTGTAGCAGGTTTTCATTCAGGATGTCTCTGTACATTGCTGCATTCATCTTTCCCTCTATCCTGACTAGTCTTCCAGTTCCTGCTGCTGAAAAGCATCCCCACAGCATGATGCTGCCACCACCATGCTTCACTGTAGGGATGGTATTAGCTTGGTGATGAGCGGTGCCTGGTTTACTCCAAACGTAAGGTCTGGCATTCACTGCAAAGAGTTCAATTTTAGTCTCATCAGACCAGAGAATTTTGTTTCTTCGGGTCTGAAAGTCCTTCAGATGCCTTTTGACAAATTCCAGGCAAGGAGTGGCTTTCGTCTGGCCACTCTACCATACAGGCCTGATTGGTGGATTGCTTCACAGATGGTAGTCCTTCTGTAAGGTTCTCCTCTCTCCACAAAATAATGCTGGAGCTCAGACAGAGTGATCTTTGGGTTTTTGATCACTTTCCTGACTAAGGCCTTTCTCCCCTGATCACTCAGCTTAGATGGCCGGCCAGCTCTAGGAAGAGTCCTGGTGGTTCCAAACATCTTCCACTTACGGATGATGGAGGCCACTGTGCTCATTGGAACTTTCAGAGCAGCAGAAAATTGTCTGTAACCTTTCCAAGCTTTTTGCCTTGAGACAATCCTGTCTCTGAGATCTACAGACAATTCCTTTGTCTTCATGCTTGGTTTGTTCTTTGGCATGCACAGTCATCCCTGGGACCTTATGTATACAGGTGTATGCCTTTTCAAATCATGTCCCATCAACTGAATTTACCACAGGTAAACTCTAATTAAGCTGCTGAAACATCTCAAGAGTGATCAGTGGAAACAGAATGTACCTGACCTCAATTTAGAGCTTCACGGCAAAGGCTGTGAATACTTATGTACATGTGATGTTTCAGCTTTTTATTTATTTTTTAATTTGCAACAATTTAAAATTATATTTTTTACATTGTCATTATGGAGTATTGTTTGTAGAATTTTGAGGAAATAAATGAATTAAGGGTGACGCAGTGGCCCAGTAGGTAGTGCTGTCGCCTTATAGCAAGAAGGTCGCTGGGTCACTGGTTCAAACCTCGGCTCTGTGTGGAGTTTGCATGTTCTCCCTGCTTTCGCGTGGGTTTCCTCCAGGTGCTCCGGTATTTGCTAAATGAGCACTGTGCTACGTCCAAACTAACCCCACAGTATTTTTTGTATAGTCAATTTCTATTCTGTTCTTAAGTGCGGTTCATTATAAGCAATTTGGCTTTAAGAATGAGTGCTTAAATACTAATGTCACAATATCAATCACAGGCAAAGGAGAAAGAAATGATTAAGGAACAGGCAGAGCAGGGTCAATCAGATGTACAGTGTCAGGTAAGGGTGTTGTGCTTTATTGAAGGGATAATGACAGTTTGTTTTGGGGGTAAACATTTTTTTTTAAATGTTTTTGGAGTTGTGGCTGTTTAACAGATGAACTTCACTGGCTCACTGATTTACAATATGATCGGTCATTTTAACAAGTGTAAACAAGTTAGTTATTATGAGTATGGAAAATGTCTTTTCCTGCATTTATTCTGCTTCCACCCCTCCTTTATTTTAGTCTAAATTCCTTCGTATGCTTTTTGGCATTTTTGTCAAATGCTGTTTCGTACAATACTTTTAAAACTAATTATATCCAAAGCCTTAAGCCTGTTAAACAACAAACCAGTGTCAAAAAACTAGTCATGATCAAAACTGTCTGTGTTATCCTTTTGATTTGGCTGTGGCTGGTCCTATCTGAAAAAAAAATAAATGCGCTATAGCACATGTCATTGAACTTCTGAAACCAGAGCCCCCGGAGGAAACCCACGCGAACACAGGGAGAAAAAACTCGACACAGAAATGCCAACTGACCCAGCCGAGGCGAGACCTTGCTTTGAGGCTACATCGCAACCCACTGTGCCACCGTGTTGCCCCTTGATAATCCATATAGGAAAATGTAGGAAATGTGACAAAAGAATAGCTAGCTTCTTTGTGTTCCCTCTTGACTACATTGTTTGCTTGGTATCGTTGCTTCAATTTTTGTTCTCCCATACTGGTTCGTAGCTGAACAACCAATCAGAGTGCTTTCTCTGATCGTCACAGATTCTACATGCTGAATTAGGCAAACTTACTCTCACCTGGGCCTAATGAGAGGCAACATGTGGAACACACCAAACCAACCTGCCTTATAGATGCTCACTGACACTGATGGCCCTATGGCTGACAGTGAGCCGACTTGTGATAACATTTTGTCTGATTCCATTTCACCTGGTTTCTTTAAAGCCAACGCTTTAGAAGCTAAAGACCTTTAGTCTGATGTGTAATGCCATTTTGAGCAACGGCTGAAGCTTTTCAGTTTGAGGCGTGATGCCTTTTAGTCAAATGGATGAGGATTGAGGATTTTTGAAAATGCACACCCTACAACTTTTTTATTCCTGCCTCTTTTTAAGAGTGTTTTATTTGTTTTCATTATAAAATAAGTAACTTTGCATAGAAACATTTACTGAATTCCTTAAAAAATATTTAAAGACAAAGTAAACCCACAAAGTAAAAAAAAAAAAATCCTTCATTTACAAGTGCACATTAATGACCTCTTAAGCACAACAGCAGAAAGTACTGTGACACATTCTAAGGGGTTTATGTTTAAACCTGATGAGGCCTGTTTATAGATCTGTTTCAGACCACTAAGATCTACTCCCTGTTTACGTTTTTTTCTAGCTCTAAATGTGTTTTATAGTGGAATCTTTTTGGATCTCACACTTCATCTGATCTCCAGCCAAGACTGCAAGAAAGTGGCACAACTGTGACTTTGAACAGGCACAGCCAGTCATTCTAAGGATAGATGTTCCATCTGATCAGAATGTGACATTTAGAGGTCATTAATACCACAAGAACTGGCCAGCTCTAGAAGACCACTCTCCAATGACACTCTTGAGTAAGTGTGGCTGCTGAGGATAGCTTTCACAATCTTCACACTGCTCATTCAAGGCATTGCAAAGGAAAGGAAAGAGCAAGAGGCATCACAGGAAAAGAACAGTTGGAAAACAATCGCTCTATAATGCCTTTCAATTGCAGCGAGAGTGAGTGAAATGCCTTATTTAAATGTTTACGCTGAGTTTATGCATGTTTGTGTGTGTGTGTGTGCGTGTGTGTTATGAAGATGTGGTGAGTGGTCTAACTGCATCTACTCTTCTTACTCCATGAGAGGCTTCTTTGTTTGTTTGTTTTTTTTTTTTTGTGAAGGCTGTTTTGCTGAGAGCATTTAAACTACTGTATTAAAAAAAGTGTTTGATTGATTATTGCAATGTATTGCTGTTAAGCTTTTTCTCCTTTTGAGACCTAATTTCTGAATTAATTTTCTCCTAGAGCTTTCAAGCACTGACCACTAAAGTCATGATGTCAATGGTTTTCAAATCAGACAATCAAAATGATTAAATATCCCACATGCTCAATGAGGGCAACAAAACTTTCAAACATAGACTCTTGCAGAGTATTTAACTTGTGTATTTTACAGTAAGAGACTTCCGCTTTCAATGGTGAGATAGAGGTATTTAAGAATTTAGCAGCAAAACATTTCATATCTGACTAATACTGTAAACAGAAATGTCAAATGAGCAAATGTAATACTCTGCAATGCTAGTTATTCTACAAATGTATCAGATTCCACCATTCTAAATCATTCATTCATTCATTGTATTATGACTCGTTTGAACGATTGTCTATACTGAATATGAAAAATAGAATTAACCTCTTTGCATGTATGCAGTGGGCACACATTCACTCATATTCATGTCTATCCCCCATTTCTGTACTGACAGATAGCTAGATAGATTAAGGCCTGAGGGTCTTTAACTGACTTACAGGTTACTGTAGCTTCTGTGAGCAGTGAAGCTCCGCCCTCTTTGATTTAACTGGCTGCACATCGACACTGACGAGCACTGTAGAGTAGAAGTCATTTCCAAAACCCTTTTCTCATCCTAATATCAAACATACACATGTCCAGAGCAAAATAAAATATTTTAATAATAATAATAATACTTTTTGGTGTGGTTGTTGCTCCACCACATATTCTTCCATTGTGTGAGAAAATAGATGTTTGACGTTACAGCGTTAAAAGGACTGTCATATGCTTGTCTCACGCCAATTGAAGGAGAGTTAGCAGCCCTGGTTAACATAGTAGAAACAGGCTAGTATCATGGTAGTTCATAACAGCAACATGCTAAAACAGGCTTTCATGTGTAAAACCTTGGGGGGAAAATTAACTAACAGCATGCTAGTTCATGCCAACCTAGTGTAAAAGAAAATGTCAGCAACACAGTAAATGTTAAAAATGCTACATTGTTTGAGAAATTAAATGTTTGGCATTACAGCGTAAGAAGACAATCAATTGCATGTCTCACACCGAATGAGGGAGAGTTAGCAGCCCTGGTTAACATTGTAGAAACAGGCTAGCATCATGCTTGTTAATAACAGCAAGATGCTAAAACAGGCTATCATGTGCTAAAACCTGGAAAAAATTTACTTGCAGCATGTTAGTTCATGCTAGCCTAATGTAAAAGAAAATGTCAGCAACACTGTAAATGTTAAAAATGCTCTGTTGTGTGAGATAATAGATGTTTTGCATTACAGCGTAAGAGGACTGTCAATTGCATGTTTCAGACCGATTGAGGGAGAGTTAGCAGCACCTGGTTAACATGATAGAAATAGGTTAGCATTGTGGTAATTCATAACAGCAACATGCTAAAAAGGGCTAAAACATGTGCTAAAACTTGGGGGGGAAATAGCAGCATGCTAATTTATGCTAGCCTAGTGTGAAAGAAAATGTCAGCAACATCGTTGTGGGTGAGGAATGATCGAACACCCAAAAAGGAGGGAGAGCAAGCGGAGACAGCGGCGGCTGGTCAGTGGCCCAATCATAAAAAATCAGTAACACCTGTATTTTCTAGTGATTAGGTCGGAGAGACACCTTCATTAGGGGAGGAGAAGGAACAGTCGAGAGAGAGAGGAGAGCCTGACAACACACACATGCACACAAGTGCCCAGCTTATGAAAATTAATAAAAATGTGTGCTTACCTGATATCGCCGACCCTTTCTTCTTCTTCTTCCAACAAAACGAACTTTACTACAATCAAAAATGTTAAAAAGCTAGCATTAGATGTTAATTATTTAAAATGTCACACACAATGTGGCTATTCATGCTAGCAAAGTTTTAAAGGATACTAGCAAAATACTAAACGTGTTAAAAACATGCTAGCAGCTTGCTAATAAATGCTGACAACATTTTCCATGTGGTAAAACATGCTAAATGAATGCAAAAGGATTACCATCTTGCAAGCACAAAGACATAGCTAAATGTGTGCTTGCTTGCTTGAATAAAATTGATGCTAGAAACATGTTAAAACATGTTAGGTACATGCAAGTAATATGCTGATGTTAAATAATTCTAGATGCTAGAAACATGGTATACTTTTCTACAGTTGAAGACAGAATTATTAGACATTTAAAGGCTTAACTAGGTTAATTATGTCAACTAAGCAAGTTATTGTATAACAATGGTTTGTTCTGTAGACTATCGGAAAAAAAATTGCTTAAAGGGGCTAATCATTTTGTCCTAAAAATGGTGTTTAAAAAAATTAATAACTGTTTTTATTCTAGCCGAAATAAAATAAATAAGACTTTCTCCAGAAGAAAAAACATTATCAGACATGCTGTGAAAATTTCCTTGCTGTGTGTGTGTGTATGTATATACACTGTGAGCAAATATAATCACCTGGCTGATGTTGCTGATAGTCAGCTTGCAAGGGATTTGTGTGTATCATTTATTATAACATAATGTGTTAATGATAAGCATGTGCAAATTTTGCACAAATGAGTGAGAGATCTGACATTTGACGTGTGTCTGAAATTTGACATGTGATGATCCATGAGTGCTCGCAGTCACTGCTATGACCCCTACTACTGTGCAAATGCCATCGACCATTACCCCCATTACTAACACAAGCCCACACGTCCCACAGCACCTCTAGCATGAAAATGTCAAGCTGTCACAACACATTTCCTGTATTTATAAAGCAGACAAGCAAGTGACATGAACAAGTCAACCATGCAATTTTTAAATTATTAATTATTATTTCCATGATTTAATAATATTTAATAATCATATTTTAATCTTGAAATATATAAAACAAAATAAAAAAGAATAATTAATTTGTAAGATGCTAACCAATTATAACCGGTATAAATGTATTTGTGTTTTTAGGTTCTTCGTTGCAGGTAGCACATGGTCACCTGAGTTCTCCTTCGTCCCAGCCTCCTCTGGGCTCCATGGTGTCGCACCATCACCCATCCATCATCAACGGTCTGGGGTCTCCATACTCAGTCATCACCTCCTCCTCCCTGGGCTCGCCTTCGGCCTCTATGCCCACCACTTCCAACATGGGCTATGGAGCACTCAACAGTCCACAGGTACAGTACAAAAACATCTACTACACACAACACAGACACAACAGCTCACTTCCATAAACACCAACACAATCTAGCAGAGGCAGCACAAATCAAATCAATATGTTTATATAGAGTCAGCTTCTGTTTCGAATACAGTCTCTCTTGTCAGCGGCTATATAACAGCTTGTCAAGTGCAAAATAGGTTAGGACTAGAGCTGTACAGTATGATGATATGTATTTCATGAAGGAGCATTAAATAATGCCATAAATACACCCCAGAGTTACTGGAGTGAAGTGTACTAAAGACATTTATTTCATCATCTGCACAGTATGCAGGTACTAATTTTTATAACACCGGCTCACACATGCACATAGAATTTTTGAAATTGAGAAAAAGCGCAGACACTCATGAGGATGATTCTTTGCTGTGCAAAATTGTATATTTTGGGTTTAAAGTGACAGTCACATTAGCAAGATTAATTAGAATTTTTGCAAGCCAAAAAACCCATTGTCTATCAGTAGCTACAGTGCTCAGGAAAAATGAGTACACCCCATTTTGAAAATCATTATTTGTGTCCCTTTCTCAGTGAATATAGGCAATGTATTTTGGTGCATTTAAATAAAATAGATTCATTAAACACCTAATTATTAAAATAATATTTTAGTCACCAAACGTGTTTAGAAATTGAATAATAATACAATTAAATTCAAACAAAATCCACCTCAAACCAACAAAATTTCAACTCAATTTTTCATAATGTTTTTGCTTCTCTTAATTTTTCCTCATTTTAAATTTGTATATAATATTTTTCTATAACATATAAAATTGATTGGACTAATTTTTGGACCCTTATCGTAAGTTATTTTGTTAGACAAGCTTCAGATTTGGCTTTAGTACTGACTAATCTAATCAAATCATTGATTCATTCATTTTCTTGTCGGCTTAGTCCCTTCATTAATCCGGGGTCGCCACAGCGGAATGAACCGCCAACCTATCCAGCAAGTTTTCACGCAGCGGATGCCCTTCCAGCCGCAACCCATCTCTGGGAAACATCCACACACACACTTATACAATTTAGCCTACCCAATTCACCTGTACCGCATGTCTTTGGACTGTGAGGGAAACCGGAGCACATGCAAGGGAGAACATGCAAACTCCACAGAGAAACGCCAACTGAGCCGAGGTTCGAACCATAGACCTTCTTGCTGTGAGGCGACAGCACTACCTACTGCGCCACTGCCTCGCCCCACTAATCTAATCTATAAGCACAAATATAATATTGTATAGCTTCCTATTAAAATTATGAATTTAAAAAATAGAATTGTGAGGGGTGTACTAATATGCTGAGCACTGTATGTATGAAGCACAGCCTACACAGAAAGAATTATTATATTATTACAAAAAAAAGGTTTTCCCAGAGATGGGTTGTGGCCGGAAGGGCATCCGCTGCGTAAAATCTAAGGTAAGTTGATAAGTTGGTGGTTCATTCCGCTGTGGCGACCCCGGATTAATAAAGGGACTAAGCCGACAAGAAAATGAATGAATGAATTAAAA
This sequence comes from Danio rerio, assembly GCF_052040795.2. NCBI lineage: Eukaryota > Metazoa > Chordata > Actinopteri > Cypriniformes > Danionidae > Danio > Danio rerio. Next base: position 24,087,885 of record NC_141022.1, read on the forward strand.
AGGTTATTGTTGGTCGGCACAACAAATTAGAATGGCCAGTTTCAACATGATTGGCATCGGCATGACAAACCTTTTCTCCCTCAAACCAAATGTAAATGTCAATTTAATAAAATCTTGTCAGCAGTGACATCCTAGCGGGCAGTGCATTGACATATAGCACCATTGCGCTCTGGGCATACTGAGTTCGAGTCCTAGCTTATGGACCTTCCCGATCCCAACCACCAACCACCAACCCCCCACCCCCTCTTGTCTTTCTCCAACTTCACTACTTTACTTCAAAATTGTTAAGCAAAAACACTTTGGAACAAGGCATGGCCTGTAAACCATATAGAAATCTGATGAATGGCAATTTATATAATGTAATGTAATGTGTGTATTTATATACCGCATTTATCCTGTCCGGCCATACACCCAAATCACAATCATGAGGGGGGTCTCTCCACACCACCACCAGTGTGCAGCATCCACTTGGATGATGTGACGGCAGCCACAGGACAACGGCGGCCGTGCGCTCACCACATACCAGCTTTAGTGGAGAGACAGTAATAAGGACAATTCAGTGGATGGGGATGATTGGGAGGCCATGAAGGGTAAGGAGCAATGGAGGGAATTTGGCCAGGACAGAGGGTTACACCTCTATTCTAGGTCAGGATGTCAGTTTAACGTCTTATTTGAAAGACAGCACCCACTGATAGTATAGTGTCCCCTTCACTGTACTGGGGCATTAGGACTCACACAGACCACAGGTTGAGGACCCCCTGCTGGCCTCACTAACACCACTTCCAACTGCAACCTAGTTTTCCCATGTGGTCTCCCATCTAGGTACTGACCAGGCTCACCCCTGCTTAGCTTCAAGTGAGTAACTAGTCTTGGGCTGCAGGGTGATATGGCTGCGGCATAAATCTCACATGTGACAGACAAGTTCATGTTTGGATTTCACAGATATAAAAATTGTCATCTATTTATTTACATATTTTTCAAAGTATGGCACAAATATCCATTTGCAAATATTTTTAACCATTAAAAATACAAATGTGTACATATGTTCAGTGTAAAAAATGCTGGCTTATCCCCATTGCAATAGAGAAATGCTGGGAAATATCTGTAGACTTATGACATTTCATGCCATTCAGCCTTATAATCTTACAAAGTGAGCAAAACCACCTGTTTTGTCATCATTTTAATCATTACGCTAGAGAATTATTCAAGTACTAGCTCTAATGTGACGTTGGTGAAGTAGCAACAGCTTCTGCTGTTCTGATATCAGCTGCAGATGTGAATGAATGGCGGAATAAAGTAGTTTCTCAAAAGGGTTTTTAGACTCTCCGTGTTTGATTTTCTGTTTTATATACACAATTATGCTGTCAAACTGTTGTATAAATGCAATATCACACTCGAGCAGTTTGATAATACCATCACTCGTGCGATATGGCTGTATATCGTCACTGGTGGGACACTAAGGCACTCGGCACATGCCTTCCACTAGAACGATATCGCTATATCGCACCACCACAACCATATAGATGTATTTGTTTGTATTATTAGAACACTCAAAAAAATACATATTTTTAAATGAGATCTTACAAAAAAGAAAAAAAATATAAATTGTATAAAAAGTTACTATTTAATTATAATATATATATATATATATATATATATATATATATATATATATATATATATATATATATATATATATATATATATACACACACATTTTTTATTATTATTTTTTTATGAAAGGTTCTATATAACTGGAGTATGTATTTATACTGTGTGCATGTATGCGTGTGTTCATATGGCCATATATTAGATTTCTGTATATATCTGTTGACATTCTGTATTATTTTTGATAGATTGAATTGTTTTAACTTATTTAGTTTTAGTTGTGGATATACAGCACGTTAAGCTAAATGAAAATGAGGAACATGTCCTATGCCCAAAGCTTAAGCAAAAGAAGCATTGATTTTTATTAACGAAAATGATTCAGGGTTAATGCGTTTAGTTTTAGTTAACAACAACTAGTTTTAGTTTTAGTTAATATAACGGACAGTACAGTTTTTTACAGTCAAAAACATTGAAAACATTTCACTCTTAACATCAGTGATAACAAACATCACATTCAATGCTAAAAGCACAGTGCATGAGGGAATACATATCCTCTGCTAAAGAACGCAGCAGTTTTAATAACCACAACCTTTTCTCTGCTCTGCATCATTTGTGCTATTTCATGGCAGAGACAGCGAGACACCGGGCTTCCAATCAGAGAAACTCAGAATGCCGAATGCTCTTTTAATGCATCTCTCCTTTCCTCTGCAGGGCCTCCCTCCAGCCCGAGGGAGAACAGCCCATTCAGTTTAGTCTAGCCTAAAAAGAGCTAATGTAGCGTGACGGACAGCCCCAGTATAACCTTGGCTCACATGGAGAGAGATATCATTGCGTCGATGTTGCGCTACATCAGGCCCGATATGCAAGCCTTCAAGAAAGCTATGGAAACCTGCCATACTATTAGCTGTAAATAGAAGAACTGCCCTCTGAATAATGTATGCGCTATATGTGCGCTATAGGCTGCAGATTAAAACCAGGGTTGGTGATGGAGGCTGATGTGTATCACCTTTTCAGCATCTTTCTGCCTCACTGAACTCCCCACCGTTTCTGGATGAGGCGCTCATAAAATGAACATGTGAGGTTGAACACATTTGTGTGTCTCTGTTTGAAGAAACAAAATGAACAATTCTGGCTGTTCAAACACAAAACGTTGACTCTAAACAGACACTGCTTGCTTTATAATGCGTGTTCTTAGCTGTAGTACATATGCATGTTTATGTAAGTAAAATAAATTGTCATTTTAATAAAACTTTTTTATTATTTACTCAACTCACTTGGGCAGCATGGACTGCTGGATGTCACCAAAGCACACAGAAGTATTTTTGTTTTTTAAAAGAGGTACATGGGATTTTAGGTGTATTAAAAATAATATATATACAATACCGGTCAAAAGTTTGGAGTCAGTATGATTTTTAAATGTTTTAAAATAAGCTTTTGCTCAACAAGGCTGCATTTATTTCATCAAAAATACAGTACAAATTGTACAATTGTGAAATGTTTTTGCACTTTAAAATAAATGTTCAAAAGTAGCTTATAATTTAATTTGTATTCCAGTGATAATAAAGATTAATTTTCCGCTCTATTACTCCACTCTACTGAGTCACATGATCCTTCAGAAGTCACTCTAATTAATTATAATAATAGTAACGATAATAATAATAATAATTATTATTATTATTATTATCATTATTTATGGTAATAGTGATAAAAGCAACAATGACTGGTGTAATAATTTCATTTGAAACTACATGCAAAAAATAAAAAATACTTATTAAAAAAGTATTTAACGGTTTAACATTTTTTTTACATTTAAAAAATGCTGCCTTCATGAAGAGATAATTTTATTTAAATTATTAAATAAAATTAATAATTCAAAAAGTGTGTGTGTGTGTATAAATACACACACACACACACACACTTTTTTGATTATTAATTTATATATATATATATATATATATATATATATATATATATATATATATAGTAAAAATTAATAATCAAAAAAGTGTGTGTGACTGACATAAAGCAGTTTGTTGCTAGAAGGGATAAAGCTGTGGCCGGAAGTTACCAAAATTATTTATATTATTTATTACATTCTGCAAATTCTTATTGTATTTTACTAATGTCTACCCCCACCACTATCCTAAACCTAAACAGTAATTCTATCAAGACTTATTTATAGTGTTAATTAATATAAATATAAAATGGTGGTATACACACACACATACACACACTTTTTTCTGCTTCCTCACAGATGACCTCTCTGAACACTTTTGGCCTGTAGCACAGATTGTTTTCTGTGAGGGCTGGGTTAAGGGGTAGGTTTGGGTGAAGTGGACAGTATATACAGTCTGCATACAGTATATGTACACTATATGGTAAATCCTCATAGAACAGTAAAATACTGTGTGTGTGTGTGTGTGTGTGTGTGTGTGTGTGTGTGTGTGTGTGTGTGTGTGTGTGTGTGTGTGTGTGTGTGTGTGTGTGTGTGTACATTTTTGTGACACAATTTGTGTGTGTGTGAAATTTAGGCTATTTGTTCCATGTTTCACGCAGCAGATGCCCTTGCAGCTGCAACCCATCACTGGGAAACATCTATACACTCCATACACTCATTCACACACATGCACTATGGACAATTTAGCTTACCCAATTTACCTGTACTGCATGTCTTTGAAACCGGAGCACCCGGACGAAACCCACGAGAACGCGGGGAGAGCATGCAAACTCCACACAGAAATGCCAACTGGCCCAGTCAAGACTCGAACCGGTGACCTTCTTGCTGTAAGGCGACAGCACTACCTACTGCACCACCGCGTCGCGAATCTTTATTACATTATTTATTCATTCATTTTCTTGTCGGCTTAGTCCCTTTTATTACTCCGGGGTCGGCAGAGCGGAATGAACCGCCAACTTATCTAGCAAGTTTTTACGCAGTGGATGCCCTTCCAGCCGCAACCCATCTCTGGGAATATATTATATTATATTATATTATATTATATTATATTATATTATATTATATTATATTATATTATATTATATTATATAATATAATATTATATTATATTATATTATATTATATTATATTATATTTTTTATCCCATTTTTATTTTTTTAATCTTTTTATTGCTTTGGAAAGGTTAAGCAACCTCAAATGTTGTTGAATTTGTTTAAAAAATCAATAAATGTGTGAATTGCTAAGTTTTGGGAAAGGCCAAATTATATGAAATCAACATCAACTACTGCGGAGCTCCCAGATTCAAAAGCACATGCCGATTTGTGTTCAAAGTTCAGCCTAAAAAAGTATATCGAGCCGTTGGGGTTTAGTTGGTTTGTGTTCAGTTTCCATTGCTTGACCTTTCTATCTCTCGTCGGGCATGTGTATCTATTCCTATAACAACATCTGATCTGTTCCTAAGCACGGTCTTGTTTCACACATAAAATATGTCATGTCAAGTATGACTCTTTGCTGCCCTCTGTCGTGAAGATTCTACACACTCAGATTTAATTATAACCAATAAGCAAGGTAAGCGGCTGCTTATGGCCTCTTGAAATCGGAGAGCCCCCAAATAAAAACCTAGAAGTATAAATTATACCTGTAAATTTTATATAACATCATTATCTATCATATTTTGTATAAAGAGAGTCTAAAAAAAAAGTTTAATGTTTATTACATCGCACATACGCAAATGGGTCCCCTACCCTTAATCATAAAGTCCAGCAGTCAAATTAGGTAAAGATTCAATTTTAAAAACGAAATAGTTTTGTTTAGTTTTCATTTTTAGTTGTGAATCCATTTTAAGAAAAGCAATCATTAAAAAAAGTTTTACAAGATGCTTTATATGTTATTATTTTTCGTTAAGACAAAATGTATAACATCATTATGAAAATAAAAACAGATAAATAAATCAATTTAAAAAATTAATTACAAAAGATGCATTTTAGAAATTTTGGGCCCCATGGCCGGAATTGCTTAGGGCCCCCAAATCACTAAATTCGCCCCTGCTGACCTCTGTAGTTGGAGAAAATGTCAGGTAATGACACAGGTTTAGAACAAGACGATGGTGAGCAAATGATGGCAGAGTTAAAATTTTTGGGTGAAGAATCCCTGTAAACTAATGATTTTTTTGTTGTAACATTCTGAATGTCATATTCACATTTTTATATTTCACAATTTCAATAATTTAAACGCCTTTTAATACTACAATAAGGCTCGAAGCATAGAGTGAACGCAAAACAAACATGTCACATGACCCAAAGAGGAAGTGCTCAGGTCACACTAGCAAATGTCTATTATATTTGGTATGGTGGAGGCTAAAAGGGTAATCTTGATGGATAGGAAGTCCACTTTACCACCTACTTTTATTAATGGCTGACTGAAATGGTTGCTGCTCTTATAGCTTGAAAGAATTTGTTTTGTTAGGGCAGATGCTTCTAAAAAGTTTGAAACATTCTGGGGGCCTCTTCCTGGCTTATCTTTTTATTGTTGAAAGTAGGGCATTTATGATTACATAACAATTTTACTCTTACTATTCCACTCCAGTTTCAATGGTTTGAGTTTGACCAAGTAAAACTTGATGGTGTATATTATTTTCTCTATACTATGCTTGTTTATTATAATTATTATTAATTTACTTATTATTTTTGGGCGACACAGTGGCGTAGTGGGTAGCGCTGTCTACTCACAGCAAGAAGGTCGCTGATTCGAGCCTCGGCTGGGTCAGTGGGTGTTTGGAGTTTGCATGTTCAATCCGTGTTCGCGTGGGTTTCCTCTGAGTGCTCCGGTTTCCCCCACAGTCCAAAGACATGTGGTTTAGGTGAATTGGGTAAGGTAAATTGTCGTAGTGTATGTGTGTGAATAGGTGTGTATGGATGTTTCCCAGTGATGGGTTGCAGCTAAAAGGGCATCTGCTGCAAAAAACATATGCTGAATAAGTTGGCGGTTCATTCCACTGTGGCGACCCCAGATTAATAAAGGAAAAAGCCAAATGTTTATTGAATGATATTTGTTATTTTTATTATTATTTTTTGTAACTTCTTTTTTTTTTTGTTACAATTTGTATAAAAAGTATTATTATTTGTATAAATGTTTTTTGCTCTGTTTTGTGCTTATAAAAAATAGAGAGGAAGTGCTCAGGAGACTGTTTGATTGTTTAGATGATAGTGAACCACACACTCTAAAACTGAAGCATGTTGTTGGCTTCTCTCTGCTTCCTCGCAGATGAACTCTCTGAACAGTGTTAGCAGCTCAGAGGACATTAAACCTCCTCCAGGACTGGCAGGACTGGGCAGTTACCCTTGCGGCAGCCCCGGGTCCCTCTCCAAACACATCTGTGCCATTTGTGGAGACCGATCCTCAGGTAATACCCGCACACAGCTCCTACACACTACTACTGTACTTGTTCAGTCATGCTGACTGGCTCTCTGGCTGGAGACTAGCTGACTTTAACCTGTAAAACATATTTAAGAGACATTTTAATATCAGAGTTGAGTACAGGGTCTGTGGAAGAAGTACATTTAAATCTAAAATATGATGAGAGTAAGTTGAATAATAAATCCTGCAGGAAACATTACAGTTTATTAACAATTTACGCTGATGATGTGTGAATAAATCATATATGTGTGACCCTGGACCACAAAACCAGTCATGTGTCATTTTTTAATTGATGTATACATCACAGTAAAGATGAATAAATAATCTGTAGTTCTTAAAGATATGACAATATTTGACTAAGATACAGCTATTTGAAAATCTGAAATCTGAGGGTTCAAAATATCAATAAATTGAGAAAGCTGCTTTAAAGTTGCCCAAATTAAGTGCTCAGCAATGCATATTACTTGTTTAAATTTGGCAGAAAATGTACAAAATATCTTTAATTTTCCAGTGATTTTGACATTATAGGAAAAAACTATTATTTTAAATTATTTAAAATTACTTATTTTTACCAAAAAATCTATGATTAGACATCTATTAGAGGTCTAAAACTACACTCACCAGCCACTTTATTAGGTACACCTTACTTATACCAGGTTGGACCCGCTTTTTCCTTTTAATCCTGGCATAGACTCAACAAGGTACTGGAAATATTTCTCAGAGATTTTGGTCCATATTGACATGATAACATCACACAGTTGCTGCAGATTTGTCGGCTGCACATCCATGATGTCAAGCTCCCATTCCATTACATTCCAAAGGTGCTCTATTTGGTTGGGATCTGGTGACTGTGGAGGCCATTTGAGTACAGTGAACTCATTGTCATGTTCAAGAAACCAGTCTGAGATGATTCGCGCTTTATTACATGGTGCATTATTCTGCTATAAGTAGCCATCTAAAGATGGGTCCATTGTGGTAATAAAGGAATGGACATGGTCATCAACAATACTTAGGTAGGCTGTGGTTATGACACAATGCTCAATTGGTACTAATGGGCTCAAATTGTGCCAAGAAAATATCTTCCAGACTTCCACACTATTACACCATCACCACCAGCCTGAACCGTTGATACAAAGCAGGATGGATTCATGCTTTCATGTTGTTGATGCCAAATTCTGACCCTATCATTTGAATGCCACAGCAGAAAGCAAGACTCATCAGACCACTCAACATTTTTCTAATCTATTGTACAAATTTTGGTGAGTCTGTGCGAATTGTATGCTCAGTTTACAGTTTTTAGCTGACAGGAGTGACACTCGGTGTGGTCTTCTGCTGCTGTAGCCTATCCGCCTCAAGGTTGGACATGTTGTGCATTCAGAGATGCTCTTCTCCATACTTCAGTTGTAACCAGTGGTTATTTTTTAACGAGTGGGCTTTTGCACCCACAGAACTGAGGCTAGCGAACAGTTGAATAGGTGTACCTAATAAAGTGGCCAGTGAGTGTATATATTGAAAATACAGTACATCCCAACCTACGAACTAGGAAACAGGTAGAAAGTAAATTTCATAAACAATTACAAAGAAATGTCTAGAAACATACTGAGTCTGTAAACACGAAAATTGATGTTTTAGTACTTTTTTTGTAAAATATAATCTTTTCTTTTCTTGACAGTCTTTATTTATGTCAACTTTCTCTACCAACAGGGAAACATTATGGTGTTTACAGCTGTGAAGGATGCAAAGGCTTCTTCAAGAGAACCATCCGGAAAGACCTGACGTACACTTGTCGAGACAATAAGGACTGCCAGATAGACAAACGCCAGCGAAACCGCTGCCAGTACTGTCGCTATCAGAAGTGTCTCGCCATGGGCATGAAGAGAGAGGGTGAGTGTTCAGTTGATATATTCAATATTTTGATAACAACACAAGACAGTCGTCTGATTAGGAATCAATCATGCAGACAGAGATTTTTGATTACTTTTATCTGGCTAAAGATACTCATAGTGAACGCAAATCAAATTAAGACTTGTATTATTATAGTACAGCAGTACCGTATATACATGTAAGCACCACACATTTAATGTCTTTAAGATTATTTGCTGCATTGTTTTGAAAGGATTAACACATGGTAATGGTTTATATCCACTGTTGTCTGTTTGCACATACAGTACTAAAACAAAAGTTTTAGTCCATTTTTAATTTGCTGTTTTAGTGATGGTACTGTACATTATTAATGCCACTGTCAAATATTTCCCAAGTGATGTGTCAAGTGATATTTTTCTTTTGGAGAAAGTCATATCTTTTAGCTCTTTTTTTTGACTGTAGAAACTGCTAAGATCAGTAATATTAGCCTTATAATTATTTTTTTATTGGCTAAACAAACCCCTGTTTGCAATGATATCCATAATTAATCAAATTTACCTAGTTAACCTAATCAACAACCTAGTTAAATCTTATATCTTCCAACCTCACATGAGCAGATACATAAAGTATCTTGCAAAATAACTAGTAAAACACTATGCACTGTCTTCACGGCAAAATAAATTAGTTATTAGAATTTGGTTATTTAAACTATTATGTTTAAAATGTGTTGGCAAAACCTTCTCTCTGTTAAATAGCTCTTGGAAAATATTTGAAAAAGAATGATCAAAAATTTAGTTTTTAACAGTATCATTATTAAATTATTACTATAAATGCAGGTTGTATGTTGGTTAAATTAATAGGGTTATGATTTGTTTGTGTAAGACATGAGAAATACAGAGTTAGAGAAAGGTTAAGAATGAGCGTGTGCTGTCTTTAGTGAAACATGGTGGAGACTTGGTCTTGAGATTGGTTTGTTCTGGTTTGGGACTGTATTTCTTCCAGTACTGTTGGCAAAGCTTGTCTGAATTGACTAGATTGCGAAGGCTGAAGTATACAGACATGTTTTAATCCATTATGCCATTCCTTCTAGACAGCACCTTGTTGGTAATGGCTTTATTTTTCAGCATGAAAATGATCTTAAATGTACTGCTAATGCAGTGAAATCATAATTGGAGTAAAGAAAAAGTTGATGAAATACAGAGTCGTAAAATGGCCCCCACAGCGTCCAGACCTAAATATTACAGAGGCAGTATGTGGTCACCTATGCAGAAAAAGGAAAGATAAAACAGCCTAAATCTTAGAAGTAAAGAAAGATTCATGGTATTACAAATCACATTATTTCAGAACATTTCAGGACGGCCGCCTTAAAAAGAAAATGTGCTTGTAGCCAAAGGGAGGTCACAACATAGCTTGAAACAGTGATTTTACCTGAAAATTGTGTTATTTTTTGGACATATTTCCCTTCATTTTTGTTTGTATCTTAAGAGATTGTGAATTGCAAACCGTATATTGATATGTGAAATCCTAGATGAAATGTCAAAGGCATTGAATGCATGTATTTATTCATTCATTTTCCTTTGGCTTAGTCCCTTATTTATCAGGGGTCACCACAGCAGAATAAACCAACAACCATTTCACCATCTGTTTTACGCAGAGGATGCCCTTTCCACCGCAACCCTGTACTGAAAAACACCCACACACTCACATTCAGCAACTTCCTTATCATAAAATTGCTCTGTTCAGAAAAAGGTATATAATAAGGTTTGTGTGTTATTATAGTTGATTGTGTTGTGTGTGTGCAGCGGTCCAGGAGGAGAGGCAGCGCGGTCGGGAGAGGAGTGATAATGAAGTGGACTCCAGCAGCAGCTTCAATGAAGAGATGCCGGTGGAGAAGATCCTGGACGCTGAGCTGGCAGTGGAGCCCAAGACAGAAGCTTACATGGAGTCAAGCATGAGCAACTCGGTGAGTCTCTTCTTAAACACAATGCAGTGTCACTCTGATTGTGTTTTTCACCTGTTTAAACACTGTGGAATGAATGTATAAAGAACGCTATATAAAGACAGTTTTAAAGAATACTTTGGTTATTATATTCTTGAAATAATGCTATACAAGGTTGCATCTAAAAATCATATGTACTATTGAAATAAAGAGTGTGTTAAGTGTCACGTTAAGGGATCAGAAACGGGAACAAAAACAGATGTAGAATCCAAGTGCAGTTTAATTGATGTATTGTGCAGTGAAAGTGACAAAAATACAAGGTACAAAGTAACAAAATGGCAAACAAACAAGAAACTAAGACAGATTAACTCGAACTAGACTTTAACAAGATAAAAGAACAAGATCAGAAACAATATACCAAGGACGACAACAACCAACTGACAAACAGAGGATAAATGACTGAATATATAGTCCAGGTAATCAACAGAGAACGGAGACAGCTGTGGTTGTAAATCAGTGTAGATGACCGACAGGGTGTGTGCGCGAAAGAATGTATGGAAATGTAGTTCTAAAACCACTGTAGTTCGCTGGGGGTCGCTGGCGAACTACAGTGGCATCTGGTGGACAAACACAGTCATGACAGTTAAGTAGTTCAGCCTGAAAAGAAACAGAAAAGAAACATTATATCTATATTTTTATCATTTAAGTTATTGTTATTTTTTATTTTATATTGTAATTTATTTATTTATTTTGCTACAATTTGTAATACATATCTGTTTAAATTTATTTAATATACAATAGAAGAACATTTTTTCATTATGATTATTTTAACGTGCACATATTTCTGTCTCGGATTCTCAGACAAATGACCCAGTGACCAACATCTGCCAGGCTGCAGATAAGCAGCTTTTCACGCTTGTTGAATGGGCGAAGAGGATCCCACACTTCTCTGACCTCCCTCTAGATGATCAGGTCATCTTGCTGCGAGCAGGTCTCTGTCCCTCTGCTCACATCTTTAATATGTGTGTTGAATGTGTGTATTCTCACTATGTGGTTGTGTATTTGTTTGTGTGTGTGTGTGTGTGTGTGTGTGTGTGTTTAGGTTGGAACGAGCTGCTTATTGCTTCATTCTCACATCGCTCAGTGACAGTTAAAGATGGGATCCTCTTGGCCACCGGCCTGCATGTCCATCGCAGCAGTGCTCACAGCGCCGGTGTGGGCTCTATATTTGACAGGTCAGGTCACAACACAGAAACCATCAAACCTTCACTATTAAGTGCAAGACACACCAAACTGATGTCAAAGAACTAGCAGTGACCAAAACTGACTCTGTTGTCGCCTTATGTTTGCTTCGTCTAGTCCTGTCTATGTTTGGTGAACACACCAAACTACTCATGTGTTGATCACAAATGAGCCAACTCTAAAAGCTGATGCTTAGGTTGAGGAGAACTTTATTTGGATAGAACATCATGGAGTTAATCACATGGGAGGACAAACTAGGATCATACAATTATGTGCAGAAAAACAAGGAAAGGGGGGGCGAATTTTTCTTTTCTTTTGTAATGAAATAAAGATTTTTTAATATAAAAGCACAAAAAATGGCTTTTCCAAACATAAACCAAGTAAATGGCTAAATTGGGCTAAAACAGAAAGCTCCATGTGACACTAAATGGAGAGCTGTTTGGGAGCCTTACGAGCCAGTTCTCGACTTGTGCCCAATGAAAGGTGATGTATGGGTGGAACCCACAAAACTGCCCAGCAGTGGCTTGGTGTTTTTTCGGCACTCATACAGATTTTTTTTCTGTTTGTCTGCAAAAAAAAAAAAAAACTCTAATGACGCTAAGCTTAAAAGTATATATACAGTTATACTTTTGGATATACATCGATATTAATATGTAAATATATAAATGCTTATTATGCAGACGCTTCATATCTGAAGATAGTAATTTGTATTGCACATACAATTTTTTTCAATAATTGATCCCTCTGCATTAGAATAAGTCATTTCATATGAGACCGTACACCAGAGATATCCAAACTCAGTCCTGGAGGGCCGGTATCCTGCAGATTTTAGCTCCAACTTGCCTCAACACACCTGCAAGGATGTTTCTAGAAACCCTAGTTAAAGCTTGAATAGCTAGCCCAGGTGTGTCTGATTGTGGTTGGAACCAAACTTTGCAGGACACTGACCAAACGCCTGCTGTACACGATAAGCATTCTAGCGCAAGTCATTTATTTTGTTATCGAATCTGACGTGTTAATCTAAAAAAGTGTCATTTGTGTTTGCAGGGTATTAACAGAGCTGGTGTCTAAGATGAGGGACATGCAGATGGACAAGACGGAGCTGGGCTGTTTAAGAGCAATCGTCCTCTTCAACCCAGGTAAAGACCAGTCCTGAATCTTCATCTCTCAGAAACGTGCAGGCTCTATGTCTTTTCAATAAACATAATCAGATGCAATACTTTTTATCAAAGGGCCATGAAACCCCCTCGTTTCAGCAGGGTGTTTTCACACCTCTACTTTGGAAAAAGTCAGAAAAGTGGGCGTGTCCAGCTTTGTTTAGGGGGGAGTGTCGGAGGAAGAAAAGAGGCTTGGTGTGGGAGTGTCTATTTGGGCGAGCTGAGTTTCAGAGTCAAAATACACACACACACAGGGGACAAAGTGACTGTGTTTACATGGACATCTGTAGTCGAATTATTTGCCAAATTACTAAATGGTGGACTTTAACTGCAGTTTGGCTATTTCATTCAGGGAATTTATTCATGCCCCTCGCGACAAACAAGATATTTGATTTGAGGAACTGCTCTAAGTATGTATTTTTCATGCAATGTTTGATTTCCCTGAAACTTAGATGCACACGGCAGGTAGCGTCATAAAGCCGCGTGTGTTATTCCGGGCACAAAATGCGGTGAAAATCATACACAAGGTAAAAGTTTGGTTGTAGTGCTAACATGTTTACACTCGGTGCAATAGTTTGTTCGATACGAACAAACTGAATAAACAAAGAGCACTGGTCGCTCACTTACCAAATCTGTAGAGACAGGACAATCACCAGCAACTAGAGCTGCGTCTTTATTAAGAGGAGACTACAAGCGAATCCGGATCTCAGCGTTTGCAGATGAGAACAGCTCTCAGGTAAACAATAATCCTCCTTAGACACGTAAGTTAAGTTATTGTTGTCGAGCGTCGCGTACACTGTAATCCACACGTGTCTCCAGCTACGCTCTGACAGAGAGAAAATTAAAACAAAACTTAACTGCAGCAAACTATAAAAGCAACACTTCACACTTGTTTTGCCAACACAACGTGGCGTCTCTGTCGTCTAAACACTGTGACATTAATGAATATTAATGAAGTTGCACAATAGAGCGCACTGATAGGTTTGAACCAAGCTTAACTCATGCATTAATGCATCACACTGTAAGACGTAATAAGACTCACTCTGGCACAGACGTCCAGTCTGCACACTGGAATACAACGCTATTATGTCATGGCTGTGACGCAGCTTCAAAAATTCGTTTCAAACCGAAGTACGAATTTGCTTGAAATAACGCAAAAACAACCAATTCATACTTTTTAGTGAAATATAGGTGTCCTAATAGTGTTTTTAGCAGTGTGGGACACATATACAACTGTCAAAAGCTCAAAAAATGTGTTTTGGTGTTTCGTGACCCTTTAACACTAGATATACTGAGGCATTTTGGCAGTTTTTCATTTTTGTAATTTACTATGTTCATACAAAACCCATCCAAATATAGTACTATAGACTTTTTTTCTAAGTGCTTGGATCGTTTATTCTAACATTGTTGTTTTATTAAAATTACAAAACACAAAAGAGTTCTGAGTATGTATACCTTTAATGGCCATAATGGCCAAATTGACTGCATTCATTTCAGTGTTCACTTTTTTAGCTATAACCATAATGATAATTATATTGACATTTACACCAGTGCCAAACAAACATTTCTGGTCAAAGTCTGTTCACTGTTGAACAGTCAGAGACATAAATGTGCACATTAAAATACTGACTGGTCAAATGAAAAAGCTAGCTATTTTGTTTATTGATCTGTTAGAGCACCAATAAATCAAAAAAATGAACAACCGCAGATTATTTCATTCTCTCTGTAAAGCAGGGGTGGCCAATCCTGTTCCTGGAGATCTACCTTCTTGCAGATTTCAGTTGCAACCCATAATCAACACACCTGCCTGTAATTATCACGTGGTGTTCAGGCCCTAATTAATTGGTTCAGGTGTGTTTGATATGGGTAGCAACTGAAATCTGCAGGAAGGTAGATCTCCAGGAACAGAATTGAGCACCTCTGCTGTAAAGTATTCAAGTATTAAACATTTATATTAAGAAGAAATTTTGACTATTCTATATAATTCTTTAAAGGTTGTTTGGGCTAAATTGGGATGTTTTTTATTATTTGTTAATGAACTGTTACTCATCTTTTCATTAAACATTGATGAAATTGATGTTTTAACTTTGTCTCCAAGATTGCAATGTAATTTTTTTAACTTATCTAAACAAGACAATTAAAATATGCTGTAAAAAAGGGTAGGTTGATAACTATATTATTTTGGCTGGAAATGATTTACAGCTGGTTTTGTTTGACAATTGACACAGTAACATAGTGTAAAGCGGGATATGAAACAGCATGTTTAATCCTTGCGCTATTTTAATTGAATGTAAATGGAGTCCATTCTGGAGTCCATTCCAGCGACTACAAAATTAGAATTCGAGAATTGGAATCGACTCACAAAAAACCCGGAATCAAACACCCCTACACCTTAGCAACCACTTATGCCTAGTTCTGACTGCGTGATTTTAGCCCCGATTTTGGCTCGCCGACAGGTTTTGAGAAATCGCCGACAAATGCCTGAAATCACAGGCAAATTGCTGCTCGTGCACGTGAGTGACAATCACACAGTATGAACGATCAAAGACGCGATATGAGAGAATCGCAGATGAGTCGCCGATGCCTGTGAGATATTTGGCATGCTAAATATCTGGAGCTGTCGGCGATTCAAATCATGCCGTGTGAATTGAGTTTTGACTGAAAATAACATCAGCGATCGCCTACAGCTAATGAGAGAGCAGCATTCACTAGCGTGTGCGTGTGTGTAAACCTGCTGCAGGCCAGCGGGAGGCTGGGGGAGAAGTTAAAAGCGATCTTTTTCGGTTTATTTGGACCCACGAAATGGAGGAAAAACTGGTGGAGGTTTGACAGGACTCAGGAGCAACCGTGTCTGTTTGACATTTCATACAGAAAGAAATTAGTTTATTATCAACGTTGAGGAGAAATGGCTAATTCCCTTTAAACCCAGGTGAGCAAACATGTACATGTTCTACCCCATTAAAGGCTTCTTTCTCATTATGTAGTTAATAACAAAAGATATACTACATGTTTTTGGCTGTGAGACATAGTTTGGACGAAGTTGGCGGCGATTCTCCCTATAGTAAAGTCATGCAATGTGAATGTCCATGTCGCCGAACCATCTTGCAGTGTAAACAAAGCAGCGACGTAACGCTAGCCCAGATAGTCAAGCAGTGAGAAAACATCTGTGACACGACTACTTTGAAAATCATGCAGTCTGAACTCGGCATTAGCAAACGCTTATCAACCTCTGTGCTTCCTGCCAACTGCCTTTGAGTTCCAGTGCAGTCACGTTGACTTTCTCAAGCCAACATCAAAGTTTGTCAATGAACTATGGGTTCTAGTTTTATTGTTGTTATACTGTGGACCTCCTAATTCTCATTGAACTGGAATGATCAATAAAAGTTTGAGTTATATTTAAAACAAATTAATAAATAATTGTGTATCAATATAAAAAATGGACACTGTCATGAACGTCAGAAATATAATAGGGAATATTTATGTTTCAAGTCAGGATGAAGGCTTGCATGTGTTCTTATGTTCTATCCCTTTTATACAGATGCAAAAGGACTATCAAACCCATCAGAGGTGGAGGCGTTAAGGGAAAAAGTGTACGCATCGCTGGAGGGCTACACCAAACACAACTACCCGGATCAGCCTGGAAGGTACAGTAGAGTCTGCAATGCCAGTTTCATATTTTATTGAAGCACTTCTCTGCCTTTTCAACAGTGCAAACAGATATAAAATGTACAGTATATTGATATACTTAATAAAATAAGGCTGCAAAATTTCATTTTTGCTCAAACTATTAACATAAAAACACTGCTCTTATTGGAAACAAACAAATGCAAACACAGCACAGTCACTTTACTAACAATAAAACACACAATTAAAGGTGCAGCATGTTAGTTTGACACCCAGTGGTTGAACTAAGTATTGCACTCCAAAATCAAA
>NC_141022.1:25987500-25992500 GCF_052040795.2 Danio rerio
ACATGCTTTTATATTTCTTTGGACAGTTTTAACACCATTATCTCATACATCGATGACCAGTTTGAGCGCTATCTACATGACGAGAGTGGACTGAACCGCAGACACATCGTGGACAATCGTGTTCACTGCTGCTTCTATTTCATTTCCCCTCTGGGTCACGGGTGAGCTTACATTTAACTAATAAAGCACATTTAGCACACCTCTGACTATCATTGATGCGAGTTAAAGTCTTCACAGAGTTAGTGTGTGGAATTAAATGGCTGATTTTTTTTTTTTCAGCCTGAAGCCTCTAGATGTCCAGTTCATGAAGGCCATTCACAACAAAGTGAATGTTGTTCCGGTTATTGCTAAAGCCGATACACTGACACTGAGGGAGAGAGAGAGGCTCAAGCGCAGGGTAAATTTAACAAAAAAAAAAATTAACAGACTTGATTTCATAATTTGTTTGGTTTGTTGTCAATATGCATGTCTTTATGGGTTCTAGATTCTGGATGAGATTGATGAGCATGGCATTAAGATCTATCACCTCCCTGACGCTGAGTCTGATGAGGATGAAGATTTCAAAGAGCAGACCAGGATTCTCAAGGTATGTTGGGTTTATTTTTTTTTCTGGATAATTTAAAGCAGGGATTCTCAACCGGTGGGCTGCGGCCCATTAGTGGGCCTCAGCGATCCTGCAGGTGGGCCGTGAGATGGCTTAAAATTAACTTAAATATATACTATAATTATTTGATTTCATTATTAAATGATAGTAGTAATGGCATTTCCCATTTTCTGTGATAGAACAGGCTAATTCGAACTCAAAACAGCCTCATTGTTAATTGACCCTTCCCTAAGCCCCGCCCTTCCTTACTATTGTTACGCCTGTCAAGCGCTCGGATATAATGTCATTTTTGGCGAACAGGTGAGAAATCTGAGAAAGCCAGACAAAAAAGGACTAAAGTATGCATTACATCGGTATATTCATGACATAATGGGCAACCGATTAGAGAATAATTCAATCAAAATTGAAGCTAGCTTAGCCTAGCCGCCTCATACGCTGACCATTCAGCAGCTTAGCTTATGCTCAGCAGGAAAGGTGAAATTTAAAAATAATCTAAAAATAACAAATGAAACCGTGATTTCTCTATTTTTAGCCAAAAGTCTGATAATTTAATTGTTGTGCAATGAAAAATAGCATTACCAACCCACGAGGAAATACGCATGGACACTGCTTCTATATCATGGATTC
Source organism: Danio rerio (assembly GCF_052040795.2). Taxonomy (NCBI): domain Eukaryota; kingdom Metazoa; phylum Chordata; class Actinopteri; order Cypriniformes; family Danionidae; genus Danio; species Danio rerio. The sequence continues at coordinate 25,988,732 of NC_141022.1, forward strand.
ATAGAAAGAACAGCCAAAAAGGGGAAGCCTTATATATAACTGTCAGAATGTTTGTGTGCTCTTTATAAATGACTGAAAAACAGCTGCTGGTAAAGTAGATTGATCGCAAGTGCTCAGTTTGTGATCATATCTCGGTTTTGTTCTGTTGATTTGTAATTTCAAATCTTCGTAGCTTGATATAGATGGAAATATAAATTTCAGTAAAGTTAGCAACAGATTCGCAGATTCGTATTTTCCGGATCAATGACTCAATAATGTATGACCTATTCGTTATAAGCCTAATGTTACTATGGCGAAGGCTTAAACAGAGCATTACTCACAATATCAAGTGGAAAAAAAAAAAAAAAAAAACAGCTGTGAAACATAACCTGCTTTGTATTTTGTAGGAAACACAGTTTAGATCTGTTTAGGGTAAGAGGTGTGTGAATTATTGCCGTCTATCACTGAATGTGCCAGGAATATCAAAACAAAACCAACTTATCTTCGCTCCTTTAGCGCCCCTCACACAGCTTGATCCACAGTGGCATTTCTCCTCTTGGGTTTTTGGTTTTGAAGAGGAAAAAAATTCCACCATCCCATCCAAGCTTTACAGATACCGGGTATTATATTTGCACAATCCATATGCACAACGCTCTGGTCTGTTTCCCTCGGTCGAAAGCTTGACAAAGCCCCTGCGCGTAGCTACGGTTGCTAAGCCATGATTGGTGAATGGCGGTTTTTGGGTGTAGCTTAGAGAAGCGTCAATTACATAACTGTGGCTTAAATTTTCAACTGCTGTGCATCAACTAGGACTCAGTTGTATAAAGGAAACAGTCACACAAATGTAAATGTAACGATGATTAGAGTTATAATAACCAGCTCGCGTGTGTCTCATGCCTGCGATTCATACTGTATTAGAGTCGCACAAGTCCGTTGATTCAAAAACTATGCGTGCTCTCTTTGTGTGAACACTTAAAAATATCCGCATAGTTGTCTAAATTAACCTCTTGTGAGTGTTTTGTAACTGATGCGCGTCTGTACAGGAGGATCTAGCGAGACTCGGTGGAGTTTTAGTAGTGAACAGCTGTTCACTGTTCCTGTCAGCGAACTTCAATAATGTAGAGCTACAAACCAAACCGCCTTCAGATCGATGTGTTTCTACAGATTTAGAGAGTTTTTACTGTATTTTACATTTAGAGTTAGGTTGTTTATTCTAATAGAAATAGATCAAGAGATGAATAGAGGTCAGTGTGATTCAAAGCAGCAGCAGTTTTTTGCCATCTCCTGTAGTCCTGATACTCTACATTTGTAAAAAAGAACTGAAGTAAAAAATTCTGGAGCTTTGAACCTTCTTTTATAAATTATTATATTTTATATTATATTTAAATATTTATACATGCACAATGTTTCATTTTTTTATAAAATGATGTAGAAAGATAAGGGAATAATACAAGGCAAAGGAAATGTTTTGCTAATAAATGAAGCTTTAAAATAAGCATTTTCTCTAGACAATCAGTTTGGGCCTTCATAAAAAAGATGGGCCTCGAAGTGGAAAAGAGTGAGAATCCCTCTTTTAAAGTGTCATGAAACCCCCAGGTTTTTTTTTACCCACACCTGTGCTCTGATTGCTCAGTGTAAAAAGAGGGAAAGGATAGCATAAAAAGTTTTATGGCATAAAGACAGCTAACAGCGTAAATGTGCGCACACACACGTCCAGACTCTGGTTAGATAAAGAGCGATGCAGTTTTCACAGTTGTTAAATGGATGCTTTAAATAATTACCACTAACAAAACCACATAACGCCGTCCACAAGTAGTACATGCTCATTTCTGTGACACACTTGTTCAGTGTTCAAGCTGAGACAACGTAGAGTGTTTCCTGGATCTCTTCCTGCAAATAGAAAAAAGTAAAAACTATAGAGTTGTAAATGACGTCTTGTTTGTACAACCAAAAATGGTTAACAGAAAAATCAGAAATTTTTTAGGAGCTTTACACAAAATATTTAATTTATCATCCAAATAATGACTGTATATTCACATCTGTAAAAAAACAATTGCAAATTCATAAACGAAAGCATTGTTCAAAAGTGCGTTTTTGAGGCAAGTTTACTGTGCAGCATATAGACTTTAAATGTTAGCCTAAATAAAATGTGCCATTAACCACTTTAATTCATATTCACATATGTGGAGAGGGTAAAATCAACAGGAAGTGGGACAGTGTTTTTCCTTACAAGGAGCTAATCAGCAAACAAGGCTTCTTCCAGTCTTAAATTCTCAAAGGTTTTGGGTAAAAAAAATAAAAATTGTTACGAACGCAGAAATCACTTATGTTGTTCATCTCCAAAACAAACAACCCATGTCCCTGAATGTTCACTAATAAGGAAAGAGTCAGAAGTGGAACTCTCTAGTAATAATCTTATGAATAACGTTGTAATTCTCATTGATAATAGTGTGTGGTGATTGGCTTCAATAAACTATTCTATAAAAACATTTCCATTTACAAATTTAATTTATGAGAACTTTTCGGCAATGTGTACCCAAAAATGTGTTTGGGGGTCTTAAGGGTGGAACTTTTCAAATTTTAACCATTTGTGCATCATGTTATGATTTTCCATGCAACACCAAAGCAGTGAATCCCCTGGTCTTTCTGTCGCAGGCCAGCATACCGTTTGCTGTGGTGGGCTCCAACCAGCAGATTGAGGCCAAAGGGAAGAAAGTGAGAGGGCGTCTGTACCCATGGGGTGTAGTGGAGGTGGAAAACCCAGAACACAACGACTTCCTCAAACTTCGCACCATGCTAATGTAAGTCATTTAAACTGTTATTTAAAGTTCCCAATTTCACATGACTGAAGGTGTGGCTGCGAGGAGACCTTTTGTAGATTGCTGATTTAACAAAACATTTAGAAAAAAGTTATCTATAATTGTTGCAATATAATTTTCACTTGACAAAATGGCATGTTTGCTAACACTGTATATGCCTGAAATCTGAAATAATCTGCATTCCTCATTTAAGCCACACAGACTGTTCATCCAACATCATAGCAGTCATCACCGCTATCATTGTAGTTGTGTTTTTGAGGAAAATGTGCAGTTCAGCGTACCACTACTCGTACTCATGTCTTAAAGAGGACCTACATGGATGTAAAATAAGTCTGATGATTTCCCAAGTGTGTGTATGTGAAGTTTCATCACAAACTACCATACAAATGATGTTTTAAAACTCTTAAAACGGCCCCTTCTAGACTTTGATCCTAATTGGGCTATTTTGCTGACTCTCTTTATATTCTGATGAGATTGTGCTCTTTTCAAAATATAGCGGAGCTACAAGTACCTGTGTGTCAGCGTAGTGGCAGATTCCAAAAAAAAAAAGAATCCGAAAAACTTTGTTGATGCTTTATTAGGCCCTTCTGTTCCTATCAGCCTCATTTTCGATGTGAGACGTTGCCCTGTTTGCTCAGTGACTGTATGTTGATGTCTGTTGTGTTTTGTGCAGCACTCACATGCAGGACCTGCAGGAGGTGACCCAGGACCTCCACTATGAGAACTTCCGCTCAGAGCGCCTCAAACGGGGCGGCAGGTTGTCTTCCCATGGTTACATTCTGCCTCTGTCGCCTGCGTACGTACTGCTTTGCCTGTCTTTCTGCACCTCCTCCTCAACCTCCAGACAAAACCAGAGCTCTGAGTGTAGTCAGTATTTCATTTAACTGAAAGATTTGAAAGAATACAAAATCCCTTTTCCCCAGTATTGATACCTCTCACGATATTGATTCTATCTCTGTCCACAAAACTTG